>NC_064818.1:24809266-24962755 GCF_023721935.1 Panthera uncia | reverse complement strand
AAAAAAAAAAAAAAAAAAAAGAAAGGTAGGCGATGGCACAGTGGACAATATGACCCTGCATTTCTATTTTTAAAAAAATCACTGTTGCTGAATTTGACAATTTCTTATGGAAAATATTGAATAGGCAAAATGATGCATGTTGGTTTGAGACAAGGTGGGACAAGGACACAGCTGCTATGAATGAGGTCAATGTGTGCTGTCTAATGTACTCGAAGTTGTTGTGCACTGAAAAAAAGTAGTCAGGCACGTATTTTAAAAAACCAGTCAATTTTTAAGTTAAAATTTTAGTGTAGCTTTTTTCTTTGTAAAACTTTAAACCTTAACTTAAAAACTGAATTACTGTATTTGTAAACCAAGGAAATTTTAATATCTGATCGTAAGGAGACTTCGATTAATGTTTGGTCCCATTGCAAAACTTATTCCACTTAGTTAACATACAGTGTGGTATTAGCTTCCGATGTACCATAGAGTGATCAGTGCTCATCCCAGCAAGTGCACTCCTTAATGCCCATCACCCAGCTAGCCCATCCCTCCACTCACTTCCCCTCTGGTAACCATCAGTTTGTTCTTTATAGTTAACAGCCTGTTTCTTGGTTTCTCTCTCTCTCTCTCTCTCTCCCTCTTATTTGTCCTTTTGCTTCTTCGTTTTGTTTCTTAAATTCCACACGTGAGTGAAACCATATGGTATTTGTCTTTCTCTGATTGGCTTATTTCCCTTAGCATAATACCCTTTAGCTCCATCCACGTCATTGTAAATGGCAAGATTTCATTTTTTATAGCCAACTAATATTCCATTATATATTCTTTAAATATATTACAATATATATTGTATATTCCTTAAAGAGCTAAATAATATTCTGTTATATATATTATAATATATATTAAATATATATATTATAATATATATACCTCTTCTTTATCCATTCATTTGGATGGACATTTGGGCTCTTTGGATAAATTGGCTATTAATAGATAATGTTGCTGTAAATATGGGGGTGCATGTATACCTTTGAATTAGTATTTTTGTATTCTTTGGATAAATGTTTAGTGCAATTGCTAGATTGTAGGGTAGTTCTATTTTTAATTTTCTGAGGAAATGCCATACTGTTTTCCAGAGTGGCTGCACCAATTTGCATTGCCACCAACAAAGGTTCTCCATCCTTGTCATCACATGCCAATTCTTGTGTTGTTGATTTTAACCATTTGACAGGTGTTAGGTTATATCTCATTGTAGTTTTGATTTGTATTTTCCTGATGATGAGTGATGCTGAGCATCTTTTCATGTGTTTGTTGGCCATCTGTATGTCTTCTTTGGAAAAATGTCTATTCATATCTTCTGCCCATTTTTAATTGGATTATTTGCTTTTAGGATGTTGAATTTTAGAAGTTCTTTATACATTTTGAATACTAACCTTTTATCAGATATGCCCTTTGCAAATATCATCTCCCATTTCATAAGTTGCCTTTTAGTTTTGTTGATTGTTTCTTTTACTGTGCAGAAGATTTTTATTTTGATGAAGTCCCAATAGTTTATTTTTGCTTTTGTTTCCTTTGCCTCCAGATGTATCTAGAAAGAAGTTGCTGCAGCTGAGGTCAAAGAGGTTGCTGCCTGTGTTCTCCTTTAGGATTTTGTTTGTTTATAAATTTAGAACAATTTAAGTTATAAAACTACAATTCTAAATCACTCAGTTATTGATTTTCAGCTAAAATCAGAGATGTGTTTTCCTGGAGACTTTGGTATAATAAATTTTCTTAATCATGAAAAGTATTTAAAATACCAAATACACACAGATTATTCCTTAAAACAATAAAGAATGCTATAATTTGGGTTTATATGATCAGCCCAACAATGACTTTATATTCCTTGGGGTTAAAATACATTTACAAAATAAGGAAAAAATAGAATCTTGTCTTCTCATGTTAAACAAGTTGATGTTTCCATCTATTTCACTGGTTGCCTAATAATTAGAAAGCCCTTCAGCTAGGGCACTGGTCTAGAAGTTGCCTTAAACAAGGAGGAGCACCACTAAATCCTATCCTAAGCATCATTAAGAAAGAAAGAAAGAAAGAAAGAAAGAAAGAAAGAGAAAGAAGAAAAAAGAAAGAAATCCCATTTCTTTCAAGAAGGTAAGTATTGAATCCACATCCTTGGGCTCAAGTCACATAAATCTTTAAACTGTAGTAAAATTATCCCTAACATCATTGACTACTCCAGTTGTGTTTGTATGTATTTGTTTCCCTTCCTAGCTCTCAGGAACTTGTATAGACATATTTTTCATAACTAATTCTGTGGTTACAGCTTGTAAAATTATTCTACTGAAGAAGGAATAATAATAGTCTCTTTGTCTCTCAGTAAATTTTCCAGGAGCAGAAGTTCTTGTTGGAATATGCCCAAGTTATGTCATGTGCCCAAGAAATAGCTGTGAGAGCCGTGAGACCAAAGAAAATCTGGATCCCCAAAAAGGAGCAGAAGGGGTTTAGATTTTGGAAAGTCAGAAATAACACAGGTTATCATAGTCTTCCTACTTCCTATATTCTCTTGTGTTTCTTGGTTGTTGTTCCAGCTCCTTCTGTGTGTTACATCCCCAAACTTGTGAGATTTTCTATTGACTCTGGACAAATTCCAGTCATGGATCTTATCTGTTAGCTACATTTCTCACTACCCCTTTTAGTCCATAAAGTTCGCTGAATTGGATTTGGAATAGATAATCCAGTTTATTGTTCATTTTTTAAGGCTTTGTCTTAGTGGTTAACAATATAGTGATTAAGAGTGATTGGGGCAGGGCGCCTGGGTGGCTCAGTCCGTTGAGCATCCGACTTTGGCTCAGGTCATGATCTCATGGTCTGTGAGTTCGAGCCCCGCGTCTCAGAGCCAGAAGCCTGCTTCGGATTCTGTGTCTCCCACTTTCTCTGCCCCTCCCCTGCTCATGCTCTGTCTCTCTCTCTCTCTATCAAAAATAAATAAACATAAAAAAAAAAAAAAAAAAGAGAGAGAGAGAGTGATTGGGGCACCTGGGTGGCTCAGTCGGTTCAGTGTACAACTCTTGACTTCAGCTCAGGTCACGATCTCATGGCTTGTGAGATCGATCCCTGGGTTGGACTCTGCACTGACACAGGCAGAGCCTGCTTGGGATTCTCTCTCTCCCTCTCTCTCTCTCTCTCTCTCTCTGTCTCTCTCTGCTTATCCCCTGCTCATGCTCTCTCTCAAAATAAATAAATAAACTTAAAAAAAAAGTAATAGGCAAGAAAAATCACTGAAAAAGAACTGGAATAGTCTAGGAAAGAAGTGATAGTTACATACTGTGGCTATACAGACCCTAATGAAGTTCTCATTAATCTAAAAAATAATAAAAAGATAAAAAATCTGAAAATCAATTAAATTTTATATTTAATTAAATCGTTATATCTGCTACATTCTGAGACTATGTTTTTGTTTCATGTAGGTGTCATTTCTTTACAAAACTATGATAGAAGACTATATAAATATATATATATATGTAGATGACTATATATACATCATATATGTACATATATATTTGTATATATATGTATATGTGTGAAACACCTTCACTGAGAAAAAATCCCTTAGGAGGTCTTTAGGACAATTATATCTTTCAGAAAACTCCCTCTCCAGGAAGTCTAAATTCTGTGTTGATAGTAGTCCCTGTCTATTTCATAAGCTGAGAGCTGCCTCTCTTTACAATTAGAAGAAACAAAATATTCCAAAGCTAACAATAAATCCTTTGCAAAAGGGAAAAATGCCACAAAAAGGTATTTTCAATTAACGCTTACATTGTGTTTTCTCTTTAATGTTTTGATTTTCTAGTTTCGCCTAGGGGTGACTTTATTTGTTCAGTTTTGTTATTAAGGACTTGACAGACTTTTGTAATGAAAATGAGCAAGCCTACATATTTAGGGGATAGTTGGCCCATGTTCATTTATAAGGGTGTGTATATTTGATCTAAATATTTGTCTGCTTTGCAAACCATATTATGCCTTTTAGTTAAACACTGAAAAGCAAATAAAAAAATGAATGGGCTTGTGAAAATCTTGCTCTCTAGCTATGGTTTTCTGCTCCAGAACTGAAAAACTAGATTTTAAGTCTCCATTTCCTTATTTTTAAATATATATCCTAATTATTATTGAAAATGCTCTTCTGATTCTTGTTGGGAAGTTTCGCAAGAATACTGACATCTAAGGATTGAAGTAGATCTTTACTGCAGTGGGTGGGTAAGCATATTAGAAAACAAACATAATCCAAAGAGACAGTCTGATTGTTAGTCAAGGAAAGAAAGGCCAACATTATAGGAGCCGAATCAGGTGCCAGGTCTGAGGCTATATATTAGAAAATAAGGTGGGGCGCCTGGATGGCTCAGTAGGTTGAGTGTCCAACTTCGGCTCAGGTCATGATCTCATGGTTTGTGAGTTCAAGCCCCGCGTCCGGCTCTGTGCTGACAGCTCAGAGCCTGGAGCCTGTTTCAGATTCTGTGTCTCCCTCTCTCTCTGCTCCTAACCCACTTGCATTCTGTCTCTGTATCTCTCAAAAATAAATAAAAACATTTTTAAAAATTAAGAAAAAAAAAGAAAAGAAGGTGAAGCCTTGGAAGTTGAGGAAAACAGAAGTGGTTTCAAAAGTCAGATTACAAAATGGCCCTAGAACAGATATTTTCAGAGATAGGTTGTGAGAAGAAAAACAAGTATTTTGTCTGTATTTATATTTGAATTTGTTTTGATTGTGAGGTTCTAAGACAGTTCTTGTGACTTAGGAGCACAGAGTTAGTGGAGCCATAAGCAGTCTAGCCTTGAATAACAAATAAAATGTCAATGCAAAAACAATTGCAATTAAGCAATTATTATTTTTCCCATGTGCCAAATGAGCAATTAAAGCAAAATTAACTGAATGCACATTAGGGTTTCTTTCTCTGACTCAAAAATAATTATTCAGTGTTCTCTCTGCAAAGAGTATGGCAAGTGTTTTGGAAATATAATTAAAAATAAAATCTCCCAACCCAGAAATTCTCTCCACAGAATTCGTAGAGAAAGAACACTTTTATTATGGAATAAGCATTAAACCTAAATGCCATGCTCATCAAAGACAATCCACTAAGAAACTGCAAAGGCAGGAAGAAATATCACCTTTTCGTACAGTCTGGCAAATACGACCCATTATAAACATATACTCAAGATAAATGAACAAAAGATAAAAGTTTTAGGTGAGAAGACTTTACAGCACAATTTGCCACCCATAGGTCATTCTAACTTTACCTGGTAATTAGGTGACCATCTGTGTTAGCTCATTGGTTTTGTGCAGAGGAAAATAAATTTATCATGTATTTATTACAGGAGGTAGTTTTATAATTTGGAGGAAAGTATGTACTAAAGTGAACCTTCTATCCAACCACGGAGACAGGGAGGTAGGGGCAATATCTTCTGTAGTGGCTGTGTTTCTCATTTTTTTAGTGTTTATTTATTCATTTTGAGAGCGGGGGAGGGGAAGAGAGAGAGAATTCCAAGCGGGTTACGCACAGAGCCTGACGCAGGGCTTGATCCCACAAACTGGGGGATCATGACCTGAGCTGAAATCAAGAGTTGGACACTTAACTGACTGAGCCACCCAGGCGCCTCTGTGATGATTGCATTTCAAAGAGGTGATTCCTAGCCCTTGAAAAAGATATTTATGGTCAGAAAATTTACAAAAGGCTTGTCCACCTTTCAAAGGGATTATAATATGTACATTTTGAACAGAAGAGAAAGTTCCTAAAGTTTTCTAGAGTTAATGCTCTAAGAAAAGGGAAAGACGAATCATCGCTTCCATTATTTTCCATAAGGAAAATTAAATCTCTTACTTGTAATTTGTATTTGTCCTTACACTAGACACTAGACAGGATACAGCAATGAAAAAGATAAAGTGTATGCCCTTGAGACATTCATAGAAAAGCCATCTGAATTGAGACCAGAATTACCATGTTCACTATCTCCGATTTATAAGATAAAAGCATCCTAAGTGATAATTGCAATAACTTTTATTTTCACCCAGAACAAATTACAAATCTCATTTTTTAGACTACATGTATTTTGGCATGTTGTAATGAACGTAAACAATACAATTACTCAATTAACTGTCTTTTTATGTATTAATTTCAAGTTGATAAAAATAACTTTCTGTGTTCATACTGCTAATGAAAACAAAACTAATTTGGGGGAAGTAATGTGGAAAGTGTCACTTTTGATTTAAATGTTTATGCTTAAACAAAGCCAAAATTCCCAGTACTTCAAATCATACATATTCATTTCTATATTAATCGAGTGATTCATTTATTTAATAGGTATTTCTTTAACAATAGTGCGTACTGGTCACTAACCCAATTGTTAAATATAGTAAATTGAATGTATTGGAATAATATTAAAATCTTAGATTCAGACCAAAGCAGATTCAAATTCTGTCTTATTTTCCCTCTAGTTGTACAACTTGGGGCAAGTTGCTTAACTTCTCTGACTCTCAGGTTTTGTCTACAAAATACACGTATGTTTCATTGCAGTAATGTAAGAATTAAATGCTTATACCTACAAACCTTCACACAGTGTTTACCATCTAGAAAATGTTCCAAATGGTAACTATTACTATCACTTAATATGAAAAATTTATGTGTAGAATAATGATGAAAAAGAAATTCCCTGGCGTTTGTGGCATATGGAACAACCATCGAGGGGAAACCCCTGGGGACAGAGTCTATCTGACCCGGCTATGAAGATTTGTTACGAAAATGGGTGATTGCATCAGAGGGGACGGGACTGTGCAAGGAAAAAAAAAAAAAAAAAGCTGCCTGAAGATTTTAGCTTATTCTTTGTCTCTTACTGTTAGTCATAATTATCATCTTGAAAGACAGGCACTGTTATATTCCCTATGTAAATGAGAAAATGAGAACTCAGAAAGGTTTATAAATCAAGCCCAGTTTTTCTCAAACTACTGGCAGTGACAGGCCAGCTGTTTTTACTTTCAATCCATCAGATACCAATACTTTCATAAACTGTAATAAAAATCACCATAAACCTGGAATGAAAAATAAAAACTTGCATAATATAAAATCTAACCGTCTTCCTAGATTCAGTCGTCGTTGTTTAATAAATGTAACCAGCATAGGTAAAACATAGGGAAAAAGAAAACTAGCTGTAGACACTACGTATATTGTTTATTGAAAGTGATTAATATATTTACTAGTACGCTTAATTTTTGTTATTCCTCTACCGCAAGTAAGCAAAAAGTTTTAACTTGAAGGCAAGTCCTTGTGGGGAGACTGGGTGGCTCAGTCAATTAAGTGTCGGACTCTTGACTCAGGTCATAATCTCCTGCCAACCCTGTGTTTGGCTCTGCGCTGACAGCGTGGAGCCAGCTTGGATTTCTCTGTCTTCCTCTCTTTGTGCTTGTGCTTTCTCTCTCAAAATAAATAAACAAACTTAAAAGAAAAGGGCAAGTCTTCATATTCAATGGCTATGTAGATTTTGTAAGAACGTGTATACCAATATGTAAAGTTTTCAATTTGATAAAGGATTTGAATTTCTGCATGTTGAGTTATTTAAGTGAAATTGATGACAGCATTATTTGCATAGGTTAATATATATTTAAATATATCTGTTTTACTTGAAAAATGCCCATAATAACCTGTCTCACAGAAGTACATTAATAAAAATAGGAGAAATTAAAAAAAGCTTTCAGCAAACTCAATATATTCATCTTTAATTTTCAACCAAAATGATGCAGTTTCACTAATTTATCTTATAAAATTGATTTCATAGTTAATTTTCAATTATCTCCCAATGAAAGGAATGAAATCTGGATCCATGATTTTCCTATGCATGGATTTCATCCTGGTGGAAAATAAAAATGATATATCAAATGGTTAAGGTGTTTGTCAACAACCTTTTCGCAAATATCTAACATCAAGATCATCATCCACTTCATTTAAAATTATTATTAAATTATGGAATATGTTACAACAATTTATTTTTTTAATATGAAATTTATTGTCAAATTGGTTTCCATACAACACCCAGTGCTCATCCCAACAGGTGCCCTCCTCAATACCCCTCACCCACCCTCGTCTCCCTCCCACACCCCATTAACCCTCAGTTTGTTCTCAGTCATCAAGAGTCTCCTATGTTTTGGCTCTCTCCCCCTCTAACCTTTTTTTTTTCTTCCCCTCCCCCATGGTCTTTTGTTAAGTTTCTCAGGATCCACATAGGAGTGAAAACATATGGTATCTGTCTTTCTCTGTGTGACTTATTTCACTTAGCATAACAGTCTGTTACATCAATTTATAAACACCGTTCTCAACTGTTAACTTTGGGTTGTGTTCTTGACTTTACCTGTCATGGAAAATATGTTAAGTTTCTTTATTGTATGGAAGTAATAAATAATTAAACATACCAATTATACTAGATTTATAAGCAAACGTAGCCATCCAATTCATTTCCTTAAAAAACTGTGACAAAACAGTTGGAGAAAACTCTCTTGAAGAGAAAGAAAACAGTTGTCACAAGCAAAACTCCCCTGAAGAGAAAGAAAACAGTTGTGACAAAACTCTCTTGAAGAGGCATTTAGAGTTTGTTTCATATGTCAAGCATTCTCAATATTTTTTTCAACTAACCATTATATTTCTACATGCAATACCAATTATTTTTATCATTATCCATATTATCATATAATTTAAAGATATTTAAAAATATAACGCATGGCCTTTACATAATTCACACATAAGCCAACTGTATAGTTGACAGATGACTTTTTTTTTTTTTTTGGCAACATTTTCTCTGTGAAGAAAGTAGTTAATTTACATTCTGGCACAGCTTCTTATTCTGGGTGACTATCCCGCAGAACATACTCCTACGTAAAGTTGAAATTCCAAACTACCTTTGTCAACAATGTTATCTTTCGCAGTTTTACACAACTCAGGGTTAGTTGTGTTGGTCAGCAATTAATCTGAAAAATATTCTGCCACCTATATTTTCTGTATACCTTGATCTTTTATATCATTAGGCAATTCTTGAATATGTCAAGTTAGTTTCATTGGAAAGTGGGACTTGAGTCACCTGGTCTGCCATAGCAACATATCGGGATAAGCTCTCTGATACAGTCATTCACAAGTTTCTTAGTAATTGTAGATGGTGTTTTCCTTCTTAGGAAACTAAAGTACGACATTAAAGCCTGCAAAGCAGTAATGTTTATATGTAAAATATTGAATATCTGCTACTGTCAGCTTTTTTATTGCAATACTATTTATTTCAAAGTGTTCTTATGGTTTTGGATGTATTTCTTTATGTTGTATATGTAAATGCCATTTAAATTTTGATGGTTTAATTGCTTCAGAAGCTAATTCATCTCAACAAATAGCACACTTTTTTTATCACTTCATCACAAATTATAGCTATGAAATAAATTTAATATATAAGAGATAATAGTTCTGACTGAAACTTGTTTGACCTTTTCTGGGTCTTCATTTCCATGAAGCAACTTCCATTATCGCTATTTAATATACCACTGAAAGAAACGGTGTGTCATTTCTTGACAAAAAAAGCCCAGTGGGTTTTCTGAGTGTGTAAATTAGGCTTAAAACTTCTTCATTTCTTTTTATTTTTATTTTATTTTTTTTAACGTTTATTTATTTTTGAGACAGAGAGAGACAAAGCATGAACAGGGGAGGGTCAGAGAGAGGAAGACACAGAATCTGAAACAGGCTCCAGGCTCTGAGCTGTCAGCACAGAGCCCAACGCGGGGCTCGAACAGACCGCAAGATCATGACCTGAGCCGAAGTCGGCCGCTTAACCGACCGAGCCACCCAGGTGCCCCAAAACGTCTTCAATTCTTGATGTAGCTTCCATTATTACCATGTAGCAATACCACTCCTTAAGGGAAAGATGTGTCATTTCTTGGCAAAAATATTCTTGTGAACCTTTACTGTCTGCAAATCAGGATTAAAATTTAATTCCTTAATTTGCCCAAAATGGGAAACTATAAAATATGTCTGATGAAAACTTAAGGGATCTGTAAAATAAATAGCCACACATTTTCCTTTTATTTTTATTGAATTATTCTTGATGAACTAACTTTCAAATATCACACATTGTCTCCTGGTCCTACTCTGCACAAGTAAAATGGAGCTTGCAATCTTATGTGATTTCCCAGACGAGTTGAAGAACACTTGCCCCATTCAGTGAGGCAAATCCACTGACTGCAAGTATTATCTCACAGAAGTAGCAACTTGATAAATAGTTTTAAATGGCTACTCCTCGCTTTCTTTTCTTATTACAGACCTAAGACAGCCAACACATAGGTAAGCATAAGTCCACCTGTCACATTCAAGTAGCATTGGTAGAGCACCAAGCACTCAGCCAGAAATTTCCAGAATTGGGCTTCACACCCAAATATATTGTAATTCAAAGCCCATGAGCTTGCTTCTCCACCATAATACCCCTCTAAGCTGCCGACATCCTTCACTACGTGCCAGGTCAACTCTGTACTCAATCTTTTCATTCCCTTCCCTTCCCAGAAAATAGGGCCTCCAAGTGATACCACAGTTAAGCTGCTCCCCTATTAGTAACTCGCCTTCTTGGAATTCCCACAAATTATTGGAGAGAAATTAGCTGTTCCTAAAAAGATTCTCAAATTACGGAATGTATGGTTCAGGGAGAGAGTTAATGGAAAGAGACAGTCTCTAGATTATCTTCCCCTTACATTTTTATAGATTTGTTTATTTACTATTTTAAAGAGAGAGAAAGAGAGAGAACATGCACAAGTAGGGGTGGGGACAGAGGGAGAGAGAGAGAGAGAGAGAGAGAGAGAGAGAGAGAGAATCTTAAGCAGACTCCACGTTCAGCACGGAGCCCAATTCAGGACTCAATCCCATGACCCTGGGATCATGACCGGAACAGAAATTAAGAGTAGGAGGTGCAATCAACCGAGCCACCCAGGCACCCTTCTTTCCCTTACATTAAATTGTGAAAATTATTTCAAAGCTTGAGAGAGACTATTTTATTTTATTTAAAAAAAAGTTTATTTGATAAAGTTGGCATGCCACATTTTGTAGATTTAAAGTGTACAATGTGCTACTTTGATACATTTATATGCCATAATATAATTGACATTGAAGCAAGACTTACCACATTACAACTTTATAGTACAGCATTATGGTCTTTATTCTTTATACTATGCACTACATCTCTATGGCTTATTTACTATTTGTTGCAAGTTTGTATCTTAAACACCACCAATCTTATCCCCCCCATCCTCCATGCCCTGGTAACTACTGTTTTACTCTCTGGTTTTGTGTGTGTGTGTGTGTGTGTGTGTGTGTGCATGTGGATGTGTGTGTGCAGGGTTGACTTTTTTAGATTCCACATAATAGTTATATCATATGGTTCTTGGTACTTGACTTTCTCTGTCTGACTTATCTCACTTAGCATAATGTGCTCAAGATCCATCCATGTCGTCACAAATGGCAGGATATCCTTCTTTCTCATGGCTAAACAATATTGCATTGTGTACATATACCACATCTTTTTTTTTTTTTTTATCTGTGCATCTGTTGATAGGCATTTGGGTTGTTTCCATATCTCGAATTTGTAAATCATGCTGCAATAAACAAGGGTGTTCATATATCTCATCAAAATCCTGTTGTCATTTCCTTTGGGTGTTATGCCCAGAAGTAGAATTGCTGAATCAGAGGAAAGATCTATTTTCAATTTTGGGGTGGGACTTATTGTTTTCCATAGTAGCTGGACTATTTTACATTCCTACCAACTGAATATTTTCACCTCATCCTCACCAGCACTTCTTGTCTCTTGTCTTCTTGAGGATAGCCATTCTAACAGGAGTGAGATGATATTTTTTATAGTTTTTATTTGTATCTTCTTGATGATTAGTGATACTGAACATCTTTTTATGTGCCTGTTGGCCATTTTGATGGCCATTTTGGAAAAATGTCTATTTAGTTCTGCCCATTTTTAATCAGATTTTTGTTTTGTTTTGTTGTTAAATTGTGTGATTTTTTTATGTATTTTGGATATTAACCTTTTATTGGATATATGGTTTGATAAAATTGTCTCCCACTCTGTAGGCTGTCATTTCATTTTTCTAATTGTTTCTTTTGCTGTGAAGAAGTTTTTTAGTTTGGTGTAGCCCCGATTGTTAATATTTGCTTTTGTTGTGTTTGCTTTTGGCATAATGTCCAAATTATCATTGCCAAAACCAATGATCAAAGAATTTCTTTCCTGTGTTTTCTTCTGTGAGATTTACAGTCTTACATTTAAGTTCTTGATTTGTTTTGAGTTAATTTTTGTGAGTAGTATGAGATAGTGGTTCAATTTCATTGTTTTTCATATGTCTCTCTACCACTTGTTGAAGAGACTATGTTTCCCCAAATGTGTGTTCTTGACTCCTTTTTAGAATATAAGGAGACCACGTATCCTGGGATTTAATTCTGGCCCTATATTCTGTATATTTAGTCTATATGTCTATTTTTGAGCCAGTACCATACTATTTTCATTAGTATGGATTTTAGTATAGTTTGAAATCAGGAAATAGAGCTGCAGATTTCCCCCAACCCCTTCAAAATCTCTTTGGCTATTTGAGGTCTTTTATGGTTGCATACAAATTTTAGGATTATTTCTTCTGTTTCTGTGAAGAATGTCTTTGGTATTTGATGGAGGTTGCATTGAATCTGCAGATGGTTTGGGGTAGTGTAGTCATTTTAACATCTGTTCTTCTGATCTATGATCGCAGGATGTCTTTTCATTTGTTTGTGTCTTCTTCAATTTCCTTCAGTAAAGTCTTAGAGATTTCATTGTACAGATCTTTCACTCCCTTGCTAAATTTACTCATAAGTATTTTATTGTTTTTTCATGCTACTGTGATTGGGATAGCTTTATTTCTTTTACTGATTCTTCATCCTTAGTCTAAAGAAATGCCACAGATTTCTCTAGGTTGGTTTTCTAACCTGCCACTTTACTAAAATCATTGATTAATTCCAACAGATTTTTACTGATTCTGGGATTTTCTATTTATACAATTATTCAGAAAATAGTGATAATTTTAACTCTTCCTTCCCAGTTTAAATGCCTTTTATTTCTTTTTCTTCCTAATTGCTCTAGCTAGCACTCCCAGTACTATGTTGGGTAGAAGTGGTGAGGTTGGGCAACTTTCTCTTATGCTAGATCTCAGAGTAAACTGTTTCAACTTTCTTCCATTAACTATAATATTAGATGTGTGTCTGTCATACATGACGTTTATTACATTGAAGTATATTCTTTGTATACCAGATCTGTTAAGGGTTTTTATGACAAAATGATGTTATATTTTCTCAAATGCTTTTTCTTTGTCTATTGAAATTACCTTTTTATAGTTTTTTTATGATTTCTTATCTTTCATTTTATTCATATGATGATTACATATATTAATTTGCATATGTTGAACCATCCTTGCGTTCCAGGAATAAATCCCATTTGGTCATGGTGTATTGTCCTTTTAATGAATTTAGTTTGATAATATATTCTTGAGAATTTTTGCATCTATATTCATCAGGGATATTGGTTGTGTGTGTGTGTGTGTGTGTGTGTGTGTGTGGTATCCTTATCTGGTTTTGGTATCAGGGAAATACTGGTGCCATAGGATGAGGTTCAAAGTGTTCCAGAGGGACTATTTTAATATTTGAGTTTTGAATTGCTTTCATCCTAGTTTCTTTCATTGTCTAACCACCAGACAATGAGTGAAATGATAGTGCCTTACATTAGATATTAGCTTCTTAGAAAAGCCTTCCTATCACTGAACAAAACAAATCAATTTTTAGTTGATTGTTGTGCATTGTGTATGGTAAGGGTTCAAATTCATTTTTTTTTTGCATATGTATGTCCATTTATTAGCAACGTTTGTTGAAGAAACTATCATTTCCCATTGTGTATTCTTGGTTTTTATCAAGCTTTAGTTGACTGTACATGTGTGGGTTTATTTCTAGGCTCTTTATTCACTTTCATTGGTCTATATCTTGATGTTAATATGATGCTATTTCAATTGCTATCACTTTGTATTATAGATTGAAATCAGGGAGTGTGATGCTTCCAACTTTGTTCTTTCTCAAGATTACTTTGGCTATTCTGGGTCTTTTTTAGTTCTATATGAGCTGTAGGATTGTTTTCACAATTTCTATAAAAAATGCCATTAAGATTTTTTTTCATGGAAACAGCACTGAATCTGTAGATTACATTGAGTGATATTGATATCTTATCAATATGTCTTTCAATCCATGAACATGAAATATATTTCCATTTATTTTGATCTTTTTCAATTTTGTTCATCAATGTTTTACAGCTTTCAGTGTTTAAATCTTTAACTTCCCTGGTCAGATTTTTTAATAAGTATTTTTTTCTTTGTGATGCTATTGTAATTGGGATTGTTTTCTAAATTTCCTTTACATATGGCCCATTGTTAGTATATAGAAATACAACTGATCTTTGTTAATTTTCTATCCAAAATGTTATTAATTTGTTTATTAGTCCTAGAAGGTCTTTTTTTCTGCATGTGAATATATGGAAATAGCTTCTTGACTTAGTCTTGAAAATGATTTCTTGGATATTACACCCAGGCATAATAAATAGAAGCAAAAGTATACAAGAGGGACTACATCAAATTAAAGTGATTTTTGCATGGCAAAAGAAGCAATAAAAAAACCAAAAGGCAACATATGGAGTGGAAAAAAATATTTGCAAACTATGTATCTGACAAGAAGTTAGTTTCCAAAATATGTGAAGAACTCTTACAACTCAATATAAAAAATAAATAAATAACATGATTGAACGTGAATTAAAAATCAAACTACCATATGATCCAGTAATCCAACTTCTGAGTATATATTCAGAAAAGTTCAAATCAAAATCTTGAAGACATATCTGTGCTCCCGTATTCATTGCAACATCTGTCACAACTGCTAAGATATGGACACAATCTAAGATTATGCTAGATTAATAACTTCAAGTGATCTGTTTTACAACATAATCTCTATAGCTAACAATACAGTATTGTGCACTCAGAATTTGTTAAGAGGATACATTTAACATTGTTTTAACACGCACACACGGGTGCGCGCGCACACACACACACACACACCACAAAAGCAAAGGGACACAAAGAAACTTTGGGAGGTATTTGCTATGTCTATTACCTTCACTGCCCTGAAGGTATCACGGTTATTTGCTAACATGCAAACTCATCAAATTGTATATGTTAAATATGTGTAATTCTTTATATATCAATCATGTCTCAATAAAACTGTTTTTTAATAAAGGAAAACAAAATAAATGCTGTAATTTAGGGGGGAAGGCAGAAATGGGAAGACTTCACTGTATTTTAGCTATCTCATAATTTTAACTAGTTAATCTCTGAGAATATTTACTATTAGGAGCAAAAGTTAAACATAGAATTATTTTCTCAGATAAAGCATGCTGCCAAAAAGAAAAAACGAAAAAAAAAAAAAAAGGTGTAATAAAACAGCCCTGATTCTAATACTTAAAGCAGTGGATTAACTTTGAGGACATTATGCTAAGTGAAATAAGCCTATCACAAACCATAAATGCTATATGGTTTCACTAATATATCTAGAGTTAGAGTAGTTAATAAAAACAGAAAATGGAATGGTGGCTGCCAAGGTTTGAATGGAAGGGGAAATGAGGAGTTATTGTTTAATGGGCATAGATTTTCAGTTTTGTGAGATAAAAAAATTCTGGAGACTGGTTGTATAACAAAGTGAATACACGTGACATGACTAAACTATGCCCTTAGAAATGGCTAAAAGGCACATGTTATACATATTTTACTAGAATTTAAACAAAAATTATTGTAGTTATTTTCTCTCATACTTCATTTCATATGAATTTTCGATAATTTCTATCTCTTCAGTCACAACGATCAATGTTGTTACCAGACCATGTAACATAGCTCCCAGAAACGAATCTTTATTCAGCTATCTTAAAAAGATGAAAAGCAATTGTGAGGACCTGTATTAAGTTATGTGTAGCAGAAACAAATTAAAATAAATCAGGGATTAGTATAATATATCTCTAAGTACTGTTTGTGAAGGATATTTTTTTAACGTTTATTTATTTTTGAGACAGAGAGAGACAGAGCATGAACGGGGGAGGGTCAGAGAGAGAGGGAGACACAGAATCTGAAACAGCCTCCAGGCTCTGAGCGGTCAGCACAGAGCCTGAGGCGGGGCTCGAACTCACAGACCGTGATCATAACCTGAGCCGAAATCGGCCGCTTAACCGACTGAGCCACCCAGTCGCCCCTGTGAAGGATATTTTGACTAATAATCCCTTTATCAAAAGATGGGATTTGTTCAGGGTGAAAATAGAGTACATATATTATCATATAAAATAATATGACTATGGTCATTTGTTGTAGTATTATTTCATTTAATCAGCAACGTGGTAAGCAAGACGGAGGAACATTGTGAGCAACTTTTACTGGGTTATTCTGTGAGAATTACATATTTGCAAACTGTTTGGGAGGCACCGTAACAATAAAAAGTAAATGCCATTTTGCTCTCATTTTTTAGGGAGCCAAGAAAAAATATGATGTATAAAACTCCCGATGATTAATTGTATAACTCCAGGATTCCAAAGAGCAAATTATCAGTGCCACTACCTAGTATTTTAAAGTTATGGCTTATCATTTTTATGCAAAAAAAAAAAAAAAGATTTATAAAGTATCGAATTTGTAGAAGAAAGGAGTCCAATAACTCAAAAGAGAAACATCATATGTGACAGAGACTACTTGTCACTAACCCATGATCTATTCTCTTTCTTTAGTAAAAGAACCACAGTTTTATTCGACATCGTAGGTAATAAGCAAAAAGGAATCTATTTCTGGGTTTCATAGCAACCAGGTGAGACCATGTAAATAGGTTTGGAGCAATGCAGCTTAGGCTAATGTGTTACTTCAAGGAAACACCCATAAGAGTAAGCCGGCACCAATCCTTTACCACTTTGTTCTCTTTTCCTCCTGTCTGATAGCTGCTACACACTATCATATTGATTGGATAGTATTTAATGCTGAATTCAGTTTAAACAAAAGCCCATACTTTGCTTAAGTTGTGATTATTTGGGGTTGATCTGTCATATGTAGGTGAAACTAATCCTAACTGTACAAATTCATTGCAGGGTATAAGACCATGATCACTAAATGGAAATAGGACTAGTGGAAAGGAATCTTAACAGCAACAACAGAGTAAATTATGTTAGTAAAAGTTTTATTATAGATTTAACTACTATTTAATTTAGTTTTATATTTCTTGTCATATATTTATAGAATCTAATTGTTTTACAAAGTTTGCTGGCAATAGGGAAAGAAAAGAAGAAAAGGAAAGGGATTTTGCAATCCTTCTCCATTTCCTGCTCTGTAGAGGCAACAATTTTTAAGTTTTTTCAAGCAAAATCTTTTATTTTTTATTGAAATTTACCTAAATTATATGCATATATACTCTCTCTTTCCTTCCTTCCTTCCTTCCTTCCGTTCTTTTGTTCTTTCTTTCTTTGTCTCTTCTATATCTCTCTTCTTTGGTTAGGTCTGATCTTTTGACCTTCTATTTTAGAAGATGAGAATCTAGCTCTCCTTCACTGTCCTGTTCCAAAAACTACACAAACACATTTCATCCACCTAATATACTTGTATATTAAATTCAGTAGATCAATATTCAATGTGCGTATTAATATAGCTATGTCAACACTAGTCACATCCAAAACATGTAGTAAGGCATTACGCTGTAATTACTTTTCCTTTTATCTACATTTTGTTTTACCTAGATATAGTAATTTTCTTCTTTTATACATATACTTTATTTTCCATGTACTAGCATCAATTCTCCACTAACGTCTTCTCAGTGTTATAAAACTTCTTTTAAAATTGTCAAGCTCTTCCTCTTCAATCAATTCCATGTTTTCTGACGAAATCTCCAGTGGAGTTTCCTGACTTGCTTCAATCTGGCGAGGCTTCTCTGGAGGCAGGCTGATCAATTATACCCTGGGCGCCATTACATATATATGTGTGTGTGTGTGTGTGTGTGTGTGTGCATGAACTCACCCCTTTGTAGTGTTGGAGTCTAGTTCCCGAAATGTTTGAGTCTCCCTGTCTGGGTTATTGCAACTTTTTATAAGGAATATTCATTTTCTTCCTGAGAAAGGTGCATATGAGGTGAAATTGTTGAGATCTTACATGTCTACAAATTATCTGTCTTGTATCTCTTGTTTAATTGACTTTGTAAAATTGGGTAAAACATTTTAATTAGAAATGAATTTCTGTTAAAATTTTGAAAGCATTTTAATTGACTTCTGGTTTCTACTTTTGATGTTAAGAATTTTTTTTAACGTTTATTTATTTTGAGAGAGAGAGAAAAAAGAGAGAGCAGAGGAGGGACAAAGAGAGAGGGAGAAAGAGAATCCCAAGCAGGCTCTGTGCTGTCAGCTCAGAGTCTGATGTAGGGCTCAATCTCACAAACCATGAGATCATAACCTGAACCAAAATCAAGATCCAGTGTCTCAACCCACTGAGCCATCCTGACACCCCTTGCTGTTGAGAACGCTATGCTTTTCTTTTTAATGAACATTTCGCTTTCCTTTTTCAGAAATTTTAGGTAGTTCTTTCTCCAGGGTTTTGAAATTTTATAAATCAATGCCTTGTTGTAAGTCTATATTAATCCATTTTGCAGGACATTGAAATGGAGCCTATCAACTTGGAAATTGTTCTTTTGTGGGTAATTTCCTTCAGTTCATGGTTGGATACTATCTATATCTCATTACTCTTTCTAGCAGATTATTTAGAAGCTGAGTCTCCCCTACAGGTCTTTCATTTTTTAAATTATCTTTCTCTTCTGTTTCCTGTCCCTAATCATATTTTGATCTCAAGAATGTACCTTCACCTTTTTCTTTAATATTCAGTTTTACTTTCTGCCTTCATGTATTTAATTTTCAAGAGCTTCTTTATTGTTACCAGAAGGGTCCTTATTTTTACTAAACTCGTGTTATAATTTCTTGGATTCAACACCGTCTTTATCTTTCTGGTGATAGTAGTGATGATGTATTTAAATTTTCTTTTCTTCCTCTAAAGTCTTTTTCTTTCACTGATGTTTTTTTCTCTTCATTTTGGTCTCTGACTTATTTTTGGACACTTCTCTCAACTCAGTAACCATTGGCTAGTCATTCACATTTCAGTTTGAATAGGGTCCTTTTACACTTACAAATTAACATTCTAACAGGATCTGATTGGTTGATTTCATTAAGAAACCCTCAATATCACTATTTTTTTTAAAGGATCGCTCAGGTTCCAAAAAGAGATTTCTCTAATCTTTTGCTTGGGGAGAAGGTGGAAAAAAGGTATGCATTTGGGATCCTAGTAAGGGAATAAAGTTATCTACTTTTAACAATTATTATTAACATCTTAGTTAAACATATTCTTACATCACTCTAAGGTCAAGAAGGACTAGGGTTTGCCTTAGAGAGCCCGGTAAAGATTGCATTGTGAGATACCTAAGCTTGGAAGGAACCATTCCTACTCAGCTCAACTACAGATTTTAAAATTTTACAGATATGCCAAGGATATTTCTTCAGAGAAACTTATGTCCAGATACGAGAGATATCACATATATTGGTGATTCTGAAATCACAGATATTTAAGATTAATATTACAAAGTCATTAGTTTAGACAACATGAGAAAATACCAATTCATAAAAAGATCAAGAATAAATTCAGGATTTAATACAGATGAAATGGGGACATGAGGTCTGATTTGGGGCAAGTGGTGCAAACATTTAAGTGCTAGCCTTTCGGGGCGCCTGGGTGGCTCAGTCAGTTAAGCGTCCGACTTCGGCTCAGGTCATGATTTCACGGTCCGTGAATTCGAGCCCCGCATCGGGCTCTGTGCTGACAGCTCAGAGCCTGGAGGCTGCTTCAGATTCTGTGTCTCCCTCTCTCTCTGACCCTCCCCCATTCATGCTCTCTTTCTGTCTCAAAAATAAATAAACATTACAAAAAATTTAAATAAATAAATAAATAAATAAAGTGCTAGCCTTTCTTCCACCAGGTTCAACCACTGGTAAGACAGAGAGTAACATTCCCAGAGATTTTCTGACTCCCCTATTTGCCTTCTATATAAGTAATTTATCTTCAAAGCAGAATTAAAAGTACTTGTATGGATGAAAGGACATTTCAGGTTAATCATCCAATTATATGAAGTGCATTTTTGGCCTCTATCTATACACCATGTTTTCTTGATTCTAAAACACACTTAATTTGAAAGGACACTATCAATTTAATAACAGTGTTTACCTAAAAACAACTTCTACCACCTTAAATGTGCATGCTGATTGAAAGACCTAGTTCGATTTCAGAAACTAAAATAAGAAAACATAGATACGTTACCCTTGAGAAACACAGAACAAAGCTTCCATTTCTCTGTACTTGCAATTCAAGCGTATCTTCAAATAGAAATAGCGTATATGATTTCATCTCCATAAATAGCACTGTAAACATTGCCTCCAAGAAAAGAAAGGACACTGTCAAGTCCTTCTCATACAGTTGGCCTGTTTGAGTAAAAAGTGCAGGGTCTTTTGCTTGTCTAAGAACTAAAAATAAACTAGTGAGGTAATTTAAAGACTCTTTTTTTCTGAGAAATACAAATGTTATTTTATTTTCTCGAAATTGGAGAATATATAAATATATTTGTCTAGTGGTCGTCTTAAATATCAGTGAATTTTTCTCCAGTTATCTCTATAATTACTTGGAAGTTTGATGTTTCAAATATGGCACTGAGTGCAGGAACTCGACAAAGACTTGCGCCAGCTGGTAGAGTCTAATGCAAGGTCAGCCTTGTGCACTAATCAACAAGATCAGGGTCATGAAGTGGGTAGGGGGACAGATAAAATTTTTCACAGCTTTGAAACATCACATATAGGTGGATACGTACATGTAGCTGGAAAGAAATACCTGCCTTGGATTTGAGTATCTGTCACAGGAAGCACTCTGGATGGGGGGGGGGGGGGGGAGGAGGAAATTTCTGGATATTATTGTTTTCATCACTATTCTTGGTTTTGTCTTTTCTATTATACAGTAATTAATATGGCAGCCATAGCCCCATTTTTAATGACTATTTTAGAAATATGAAAGCTTTAGCCATATGCCAAACCTTAGTCTATTATGGAAGAAAATTAGATTTTTTTTTGAAAAACGTCAGTTCTGTTGCTTTAATTAAGAAATTTACATGGGGCATTTTATTTGGTTTTATCTTGATTTTTCTGAAAAGAGAGAGACCGTGTAAACCTAGGAGGCATGTAACATATTTTCCGTTTTTAGACTCCATGCTTTAGGAACCCTATCCATTAATTACACAGTAGAGTAATCAAGAGAAAATGGAATAGCTGTACCTGATCAACATGACTTGCTTGGGTGTGTTGTTCATTCCCTGGTTTTCACTGTTCAAGCCCGGAGTCAGTCAGTTGTTAGCAATTCATACATATCTTCAAAGGCAATGCTGAACAAGAAAGAAGTAATATCACTCTCTGTATCTCATTGCAATTACATTTCTTATATGCAGCCCGTCCACAGGATGGAGTAATTACAGGATAACATGTCATTTCATAGCCAACTATATCTATTTTTGCATAAATCCATTATATCTTTTTTATTATAAGAATTAGATATGCAAACAATTCATTTCTTGCAGAAACCGGTGCAACTGCTTTTCCTATCCACTCAGTGCTAGACTAGAAGCTATTTCAAGAGCAGACAGATGCTGGAATAGAGAATATAGAGTTCATAGCATCAGCCCCCATAACATCTGGTACTTTCAAGAGTGTTTTTTATACATTACTATTTTTTTCCTACTATATTTTTTCTCATCATTTATTTTCGAACTCACCCCATCATTCATCTCCCTCTCATCCTTTTTGATATATTTTCCTTTAATTCAAGTATGCATCATTTGTTCATTCACTCGCCGGCTATTTATTTCCTACCTATTCTGTACAAGGCTTTGCTTTAGACTGTCGATACCACAGATAAAATCCCTGCCCTCATATACTTACTGTGCATTCTGGTGGGTGGACAAAGACAACTTTTAAAAAGAAGTTACAAGCATGATTACAATTAAGGAAGGAGAAAGATGTGGGACTTGAATGTTACCCTCCTCTCTCCCTGGGCTGGTGCCAAAATGTTGTGTAGAGCTGTATGTAAATGAGATTTCAACATTTTCCTCCGCTGACAGCTAGTTAGAGGGAACTCTTGGGGCTTCCAATGGGGGTCAAAAGGAACTACATTAGAAGGGTAACCCACCTGTTCTTAAGCCTCACCTGTGACTTCAGGATATATGGGGGCTTCATCTACCAAGGATCCTTTGTACTTGATGGAGGTGTTTGATAATGCTCAACTTTAGAGATACGTGGGCAAATAGAAAATGTCCATGTTGTCTATTGAATGTGTCCCATTATCGAGCCTTCAGTCTCTAATAGAGACAATAGCAACAACAACAACAAAAACAAAAACAGTTGAGCAAAGAGTATGACTACGACATAATTCCACTTTCTTAGACACCACTGCTGTGATTTTGCAACCAGACTCCATACAGCACCCAGATCTGCCACAAATATTGTGACTCCCATTGAATCAGTTGTATCCTGAAAGATAAGCAGCAGAGAAACTTGTATTACAGATGAGACCACGTGTAGAGCCTTCTTTTGTTAGGCTCCACTCAGGCACTCAGGTTACTGATAATAAGTAATAGCCACTAAAGCGATATATTGAAATCCAAAGAGGCCTCTAAAGATGATGTCTCCACATCATTAGCAGATACAACATATTACAACCTCCGTTTTGCTTTGGGTGAGAAATATTTAGCACTCAGATAAACTTTAGAATTCTAAGACAATAGTCTTCAGAATCTCTGAAAATTTACTTCTGATTTTATGGTATGCATCTGGTACCTAAATTCCTACCTTGATAAGAAGTTTCAATTGAACTTCTAGCTAATTAATATGATCAATAAAGGATTGGCCTTTGATACCATATTATGATTTTTAAATTTCAAATTTATTTTTCATGGGCATCATTTTGTTCATATTTTAGAAAAACCAACGGAGAAAAAAAACACTTGTCGATATCTGAGCTAACACATTAAATCCAAAATATCTGATAAATGCAATTTTTTAACTTTGCTTCTTTTTTTCCCTACATTTTAAATTACCAAAATCTCATAATTGAGAGTAAGAAAGATTTATTCTATCTAGATTTGCTTGTAAGTGGCTTCCTGAGGTATACTTGGACATTGGATCGGTTTCTACTTATAGGTTAGGAGACAGCAAAAGGGGTTTGGGTAGAGCTAGGGACATTGGTTTTTTTCATGGGACTATTTTCCATAAGCATTTTGGTTTTGGATTAAAGTCTGGATCAAAGTTTGCGGTTGATGAATCTGACTGGCAGTGCCTGTGCCAAATGATCATACTCTCACTACAAGAAAAGTTGAGAAAGCAAATATCTGGCATTTTTATCTTCAAAAATGGAAATCAGTCTCCGCTTCATAAGTTGAGGATTGCTATACCCGAAAAGGGGGTGAGATACTGGGCAGCAAAAGAAAGTAAAATGTCCTCTAAGGAATTCCTCACTAGAGGTGAGTTTGAAGCAGTAAATCTGGCTTAGAGTCAACACAAGAGGTCTTATGGATCTCCTAAGGTTTTTGATTATTTGCAACCTGGGATATAATTCAAAAGATTAAGATAACCAAATATTTGTCCCTTTTATATTTTTAATAAACTTTATTTTTAGAGCAGTTTTTTTTCAAGTTTTTATCTAAATTCTAGTTAGCATATACAGTAAAATTGATTTCAGGTGTAGAATTTAGTGATTCATCACTTACATAGAACACCCAGTGCTCATCACAAGCGCCCTCCTTAATACCTATCACCCATCTAGCCCATTCCCCACCCACCTTCCTCCACCAACCCTCAGTTTGTTCTCTATAATTAAGAGCCTCACATGGCTTACTTCTTCTCTCTCTTTTTTCCCTTTGCTCATTTGTTTTGTTTCTTAAATTCCACATATGAGTGAAATCATATAGTATTTGTCCTTCTCTGACTGACTTATTTCACTTAGCATAATACACTCTAGCTTCATCCATGTCATTGGAAATGGCAAGATTTCATTCTTTTTGATGGCTGAGTAATACCCCATTGTGTATATATATGTATATGTATATACACCACATCTTCTTTATCCATTCATCAGGTGATAGACATTTGGGCTCTTTCCATAGTTTAGATATTGTTGATAATGCTGCTATAAACATTGTGGGGGGGGGATGTGCCCCTTCAAATATGTATTTTTGTGTCCTTTTGGTAAATACCTAGTAGTGTAATTGCTGGGTCATAGGGTAGTTCTGTTTTTAAATTCACAACAATATTGAGCAGAAGATACAGAGATTTCCCATATACCCTGTGTTCACACACATAAATAGCCTCTCCCATTATCAATATAACCAGCCATATTGGTAGATTTGTTACAATTGATGAATCTATATTGATATATCGTTATCATCCAAAGTCCATAATTTACATTATGTAATGTAAATACATTACACAAATTTACATTTACATTGGTGTTGTACTTCTACACATTTGAACAAATGTATAATGACATGTATCCACCATTATAGTTGTATCAGAGTATTTTCTTGCCCTTAAAATTCTCTGTGTTTAGCCTATCCATCCCTCCCCCAATTGCTGGCAATCACTGATCTTTTTACTGTCTCCACACTTTTGCCTTTTCAGAATGTCATATAGTTGGAATCATACGGTATTTGGCCTTTTTTAATTGGCTTCTTTCAGTTAGCAATATGCATTTAAGATTTCTCCATGTTTTTTGATAGTTCAATAGCTCATTTCCTTTTAGCACTAATAGCCCATTGTCTTGATGTATCACAGTTTTCTTATTAATTTGCCTACTGAAGGACATCTTGTTTTTTTCCAAGTTTGGGTAGTTATAAATAAAACTGCATGTTTTTGTGTAGGCATGTTTTCAACTTCTTTGGGTAAATATCACAATCGCTGGATTGTATGATAAGGGTTTGTTCAGTTTTTAAAGAAACTGCCAAACTGTCTTCCATTGGGTTTGTAACATTTTGCATTCCCACCAGTGATATGGGAGTTCCTGCTGCTCCATATCCCTGTGATCACTTGGTGTTGTCAGTGTTTTGAATTTTGACCATTCAGATAGGTGTGTAATGGTATCTCATCGCTGTTTTCATTTGAGATTCTCTGATGAGATTGACTGTGGAACATCTTTTCTTATGCTTAATTTCTACCTGTATGTCTTCTTTGGTGACGTGTCAGTTAAGATCTTTGGCCCATTTATTTATCAGTTTGTTTCCTTATTGTTTAGTGTTTTTTTTTTTTCCTTACATTTTCAAATAATCTTCTTTGCGTTGCATTGTGCTATGAGTTTAGAGAAACTTGGGCCAGGCTTTAAATTACACATTATTTCAGGAGTCAAGTGGGAACCCAAGATAGATTATCTTCCCTATTATGTAACCTGGGCTTAAGTATAAGAAACACCATGGACACCGATTTTCATAGAGGGTGGCTCTGTTATTTTAGAATCATATATGCAATCAGGGTTCAAGACACTTTTTTATTTTATTTTATTTTATTTTATTTTATTTTATTTTTTTAACATTTATTTATTTTTGAGACAGAGAGAGACAGAGCATGAATGGGGGAGGGTCAGAGAGAGAGGGAGACACAGAATCCGAAACAGGCTCCAGGCTCTGAGCTGTGAGCACAGAGCCTCATGCGGGGCTCGAACTCATGGACCGCGAGATCATGACCTGAGCCAAAGTCGGAAGCTCAACCGACTGAGCCACCCAGGTGCCCCTCAAGACACTTTTTTAAATGATTTACTGCAACTCCTCATGAAACAAGTATTCCCTTTTCACCAATTCTAGCTCATGGTCACCTTGTCTCTGCTTGACTATCTCTAAATATGAAAACACACAACCCGCAGAAGTAGTCCAGAATATTATAAGGCAATTCAACTTCTGAGAAGTCTCTCCCTAATGTCTATCCCAGATCGCTCTAAGTGTTAAGATGGGTTCAGAAATAGACTTTGAGATGGAGATTTGTGAGCACATTCATGGCAAAATGCCCCCTAAATCAACACCTCTAGGAAAGGAAAAGAAGTAGGATCGGTGGAGGGGGGAGTTTAACTTTGGTCAGAAGAGGACTCAGTTGATCCTTTGTGGGGATCTGGAGTTGGCCCTTTTAAGTTACCTTGCCTTGAGTAAAGGAATATAGGGGAGTTCAACTCCCCATCCTGTACCAGCCATTGGATTTAGGCCATCCATGGGGAGGGGACATAACTTTGAATGAGTAGACTCTCTTTAGGTGAGGACAGTTGTCAGAGAGCTACCATCACTTTCAAAAGCTGAAATGTGATCTCAATTCTGAACAGGGTATCTAAGCTTAACATAGATTACTACCTATGACTTTTCTCCATTCTTTCTTATCTGCCTTCCAGAGCCAATGAAGTTCAATACCTCTTCCACACAGGCCAAGAATATTAGAGTACACATTTTTACTACTCATAAGTCTCCTAATGTTTTCTTTATGACAGTCGCAATCATATACATTACATATTTGTTCCTCGAATTGAATGGATAATGTGGATGTGTCCTCACTGCCTACCATACAGTGATATGATATTTTAACTTATCCTAAAAAGACATTACTTTTTTGAAACTTCCACCTCATGATTGACCAATTGGTGATAGTGAAAATTCATGTTTGTCCTATTATTTCTATTTTGCTTTCTTCCCTTTCCTTCTAAAGATCGTTTTATTGTGCCCAAAGGCAGAAACACAGTATTTCTAGGATATTCCAACTGACCTAATTTTAAAATACATAAATTTCCTAAAGATCCTGCCTGATTCTCCACCCATAACCCTAGCTTAGAACATAGTAGGTGTTCAATCAATGTTATTTGCATGCATACAGGAAGTTTAATTCCTAACTGATATGCAAATTTATTTAGTTAAATCCAAACTCAGACAAAGATACTGAGAGTTCTTATTCATATGAAATGTGGCCTTTCTATTGTTACTCACAAGCTCTATATGAAAGAGTTGATGAAATATAATGAAGACAAAAGAGCCAGATAGTCTCATGATTCTGGCCTTATTTGTTTCAATTCCCTTGAACTTTCTTGTGTGTAAGGAAACAGCTTTGTTAACAGATTCCCTTGCGATTTTGAAGAGTGATGAGAAAATTCCAAACCAACTCTTCACTTTTAATTTAATTATATTGATGGAGCCTTACACTGAGAATAACACTAGTTATCAATCAACTTTACCTACTTCTGTGTTCTGGAAAAACTCATCTCAGCTCTTTTCCCCCCCCTCTTTTATCACTGTCTTCCTTTTGGTGATTAAGCTAAGATAAACCATCTTTCCAAAGAGAAGTCAGTATTCAGTTCAAATTCATTTTTGGTGGCCAAAGCAAATTGATGCACTTTCTGTATGATGTAGCTCACCATTCACTAAGTTTTCATCTGTATTGTTTCCTCACAATTGGAACATATTTATGATCAATATCTTGTTTATGAGGAATGATTACTTCTTAGCCAAGGGGTATCACATAAGAAATTTCAAAAAAAAAAAAAAAAAGAAAAGAAAGAGAGAGAGAGAGAAAATAGTTTGCACCTGGCCAAGTTATTGGAACAGCCAATTCTTCATCCTCTACTACAGCCTGAATATCTGTTTTAATTACAACACAATATTTAGTTACTGATGAAAACTTCACATATAACTGCAATCCTATATAATTCAAAATTATTCTAGTGCAATTCCAGGAGATGGTAGGAAAATGGCAATTGCCTTTCAGGTAGCAGTCTTGTGTTTTAAAAATTACATATAGTCCAAGTAATTCCTTGAAGTTCCTTGTAAATTAAAGCCACATTTTCTATAACATTAAAAAGGGGCAAGAAGTTGACTTTTTTTAAAATTTTTTTAATATATGAAACTTATTGTCAAATTGGTTTCCATACAACACCCAGTGCTCATCCCAAAAGATGTCCTCTTCAATGCCCATCACCTACCCTCCCCTCCCTCCCACCCCCCATCAACCCTCAGTTTGTTCTCAGTTTTTAAGAGTCTCTTAAGGAAGTTGACATTTTTCTAGTAACCTATTGTTATGTGAACGTAAAATTTGATAAAATGCAAACTTTTTTTCCACACGAAAAGCAATGTTCTAAGTGCTTTATTTGTAACAGTTTATTTACACTTATGTGTTAGGAATTATTATCTTTGTTTGATAAAGGAAGAAACGGAGGCACAGTGAAGTCAAAAAAATTGTCCAAGTTCACAAAGCTAGCAAAAGTATTATCTAGATTTGAGCTCAGGCAGTCTGATGCCAGCCAAGTCCACGATCAAAACAACATATCCTACTGTTTCTATTACTAAACAAAAATTTAATTTCCCCTTGGCTCTTTTTTCTTATTATTAAAGTGACATGATTTTATTTTTTTAAATAAGTTTCATTATCAACCTTTACTTTCCTATATAGTATCACAATCTCTGATATTGTCAGTCAGTGTTTAACTTAACAGTGTTATCTTTCAGGATTCCACTACAGAATGATAAACTTAAGTGAAATGGTGTGTTACTTTGAAGGTTCTGGTGGATGAGCATGTTGAAAGTCTCTAGGTAGAATCAGGAGTCTAATATTTGTCACTAATTTTGTAACTTTGGCATATCACTTGATTTTAGAATTCAGAGTTTAGAATTTCAGGCCTTAAAATAAGACAGGTCAATTAAGTATAAAACTTTTGCTTCTGAATCATTGAAACTTATCCCTGTGCCTGGATCATAATCTTCGGCATAATTACCATCCGTATCACTTAATGAGCACGTCCTACATGATTTGAAAACATTATTACGTTTAATTCCCACAATCCTGGGAGTAGGTGCTCGTTTCAGTTAAGACTGAAGCTTAGAAAGGGAAAAGGATCCCAAATCCCACAAATCCCCAATCCCCAATCAGGGGTAAGGTGGTCGTGGAGCATTGTTGGAACCCTAGTTTATTCAATACTGAAATTCACATACTCCCCACAAAAGGATAGCTCATAAATAATTAAGGCAAATAAAATGATAACCAAATTCTCTTGACCACTGGACCAGTGTTTCTATCAGTCAGGGTCCAGTAAGAAAATAAAAATCACTTGTCAGAGACACGGAAAGAATCTAAGGGAAAGAATTATTAACTGCATATAAAGCTGTTACTTGTGTAACTAAAAGTTAAAAAAGAGAAATGTAAGAGATCACGGAGGTAGGAACTGCAGGAGGCAACGCCACTACTATGGTCAGGGGAACAAAAGGAGGGAACAAAGAGAAGATATTGGAATTATTAAAATGTAGGAAGGGGACACCCATAGCGCTAAAACTAGGAAGTCCCGAGAGAAGGTGTTTCTTGGCTGGTGCAGGCTTTCATGGAGTGGGGAACAATGAGGATGGTTTGAGAATGTTGCAAAAGCAGTAGACTGGATCTGGCTGGAAGAAGGACCCATTCTTGCTTCCCTGAATAAAGAAGCGCTCCTCATGTGTGACGTCTACCAGGATGACACAAAACACAGGAAACAGACAGAAGAAGCAAATCCCATGTCCCTCCTGTAGCCCAACTGTCCTGATTAGTAGAACCTTACCTAGAGTGAGAAAGTAAAGCAGAAATGGTGATGAAGAGCTCAACTCCAACCTCAGAAGGCAGAGAATAGAAGTGAATTTCGAGCTGAAATACAGTAGTTTAATAACTAGCACTGTGTTAAAATTAATTATGGATGTCATCCGCACTCCCAAGTCTATAGTACTTTGGGATCCGCCCTTCATACATCCATGTCTCTGTGGGAGAAAAATCTGTGCTTAAATTTGAGTGATCTGAGATTTTTTTTAAAGCTAAGCCTTTCTTCTTTCCTTCCTTTCTACTTTTTATCCCTCTGAGACTTTAACTGCATCCCTTTCCATCCCAATCTTCTACCTCCATGAAATATCAAATTATGATTCATAAGAAGGAATGGAAAACAAAGTAAAACAAAAATTCAAAACAAACAAAAAAAATGTAGGAGGGGAAAGGTGAAAAAACATTCCCTTATCTAGTAAGTTCAGACTTTATGATTCCACAAAACAACTTGTGTATTTGGGATAAAATATAAGGTAACTTTTGTTTTAACATTCTTAATGGAAGATAGAGAGAAAAATGTGTCACATGTATCCAGGGTCTATCTTCAATACTTCTCCCCAATACACTAAGCAGACAGCAAAATAAATTATTTGTATTGCCACAATTGTATTGGTGTCATAAATATTTTATTATTAAACTCGGTTTTCTCATATAATATCCTTGTTGCTAAAATTATTTTTGCCTTTAACAATAGTACTTGACAGGTATACAATGTAGGATAAATAATCAGTGTGAAATCTTATGTTTCCTTTATGAGAACTCAGCCAACGCCAAGGCATATAGATCAAATTCGTGTCATTCTCTTAAACTGATTCTGGAATATAGTTCTGAAAACAAATGTAATTGATGCCTAGTTATTATATTCCTACCGTGTGTCAAAGTTTAAGCACTGAGAATTAAAATGAGAATAAACTAAATAGCATCTAGATATGGAAGAGATTAAAGACATTATGGAAAATATTATGTATAACTCTATGCCAATAGAGGTTAGCACCAAGATAAAATGAGAATGGAAATATTTTGCAAAGTATAAATTATAAATGATTCAAGAGGAATTTTAAAAAGCTAAACAATTGTTTATCATAAAATAACCAATTGTTAATCATAAATTGTTAATCATAAAATTGTTAATCATAAAATAACCAATATTTGTCAAAAAGTGATTTTCAAAATAGGTTGCAGGCCCACATCTTTTAACAAACATATTCTAGCTTACTTTTAATGTTGTAGAACTTTATTAAATTAAAAGATATAATTTCCAGGCTCCTGGGTGGCTCAGTTGGTTAAGCTCTGACTCTTGATTTTGGTCAGGTCATGATCTCATGGTTCCTGAGATCGAACCCCGTGTTGGGGTCTGTGCTGATAGGGTGGGGCCTGCTTGGGATTCTCTCTCTTCTCTCTCTCTCTCTCTCTGACCCTCCCCTGCTGTGCACTTTCTCTCTCTCTCTCTCAAAATAAAGAAATAAACTTTAAATAAAGAGAGATAATTTTATTTGGCAAGAAAATAGTACAGAAATGTTTAAAGCAATCTCAAATTAACGCATAAATACTGCGTACATTTATTTTTTATTCTACTTATTGGAAGGGAAGCCACAGTTCCTGTTCCTTTGCCCTTCGGTATAGAAGCTTAACATTAGTTTAATATGTCTGCTAAATCAATGCACCACCTACCTTAACCATGAAAGGAGTATATTTTCTGTTGACCAAGTTTAGACTAAAGAAATAGACATGAATTGACCCCACATATACCCCTTCTCTTTCTTTGAAATTGGTTTGCCCCTAGAGAGTAAACTATCTGATGTGTTGTCTGCAACTAGCTAACTAAAATATTTTCTGTGCCTTACAGCACCTGTAGTTTCCGGCACTGTCAATGACTACCTGGCGAAGTCTCATTTGGGGACACAGGTTTAGGAAACTCTAAACATTTTATAACATCTAAGACATGTCTTTCCAACTAACCTTTATTGATAACGAAGGTGGCACTTTATCAGCTTAATGTGTTTTCATTATTAGTGCTGATATTTATGGAGCTTCATAAAAACCCAACACTTCCTAATACCTTTTAGTTGAAGCTGAAAAGTTTATTTTCACATTTTTCTGGAAGAATAAATATGCCAACTAAATATCAACTAAATTTGAGGAAAACAGAAAGGAGAATATGGCTGCTTTTCTTTATCAGATATTAAAATATATTATAAAGCTCTTATAAATAAAATGTGTTGCTACCAAATGATCAGACCTTTCACATTAGGTGGCATATCAGGTGGCTATGGATAGTTCAGAACCCTTGAAAAGCATCAGGTGGAGGATGAACACGGAAAGTTTCTATGTGCAATTTTCTTTTGCTTTTTTTAAGATCTTTCTTATGCTTCATTATAAAAATATCTATTCTGAAGTCCACTTTTAAATATCACAAAATGAATTCAAGATATCAAAATACTGTGCTTTATATTGTCAGAAGTCACCCTCTTTGTTGCCCACTACTATCCCTCAGTATAATTGAGAGCAGATAATTGCAATAATATTTATATATATTTATTATTATTTAAAATTTATGTATTTAAATTCAAGTTAGTCAACATACAGTGTAGTATTGGTTTCAAAAGTAGAACCCAGGGATTCATCACTTACATATAAAACCCAGTGCTCATCCCAATAAGTGTCCTCCTTAATGCCCATCACACATTAAACCCATCCCCCCACCTTCCTCCCCTGCAGCAACCCTCAGTTTGTTCTCTGTATTTAAGAGGCTCTTCTGGTTTGCTTCCCTCTCTGTTTTTAGAGGTTTGTGAGTTCAAGCTCCACATCGGGCTCTGTGCTGACAGCTCGGAGCCTGAAGCCTGCTTCGGATTCTGTGTCTCCCTCTCTCTCTGCCCCTCCCTCACTCATACTTTGTCTCTCTCTCCTTCAAAAATAAATAAACATTAATTTTTTTTTAAATGTAAACTAAATGTTCATATTGTATGTTGGAATAAATACTAACTAGTTAAAATTAAATAATGTTATTATTTTGATTTATTATAAATCTGTTTTCTTTAACTCAAAAATATATCTGCCCATATTCAGCAAATTAATAAGGGATTTTTTCCTAACTAAAGATCTCAAAATGCATTCTCAAATTTGAAAAAAAGGGGTGTCTATTACAAATTGCTTTTATGTCATTTATTCAGAGTCAGAACAGATCTTGCATTTCTACTCTACACAACCGCTCTCCATTAATTTTTTAATGTATTTTTAAACATACCTTCATCCCATCCCTTACCCTTTCATGCTATAAGATCTATCATTTAATCCAATTCTGAATAATCAGTTAATATTTTCTCCTTTACCTCTCTTATCAAGCCAGAAATCTAGATATTCCCCAGGAAATACTTTCTTGGGAAAAGTTGGAAAGAAGTTGTCAAGTCCCAGGGTAACTACCATGGGGAAATTCTGGAGCTTCCATTCTCTGTCAGCAGCCTTATCGAGATTATCGCTGTGGTAGAGGTGTCTAGTTGACTTCTCAATCTCCATTCTCTGTTTCTTCAGTGATCAAAGAATCCACTTTTATTCCAGGTGAAGGACCAGGATTTTATTTTTAGTTCATTTTACTTATTCTTCCTAATATGATGTGGTTCATTTATTTTGTAAAATACAATTCATATGTTGTCCAACTGTCAAATTCTACCGAGTTTCTCATTACTCGCTCTCACTTTCTCTATTAATCTCTTCATAGAAGAGAAGCCAACATTTTGTAGGCCAGCATCATCCAAGGATCACACTTTAAGTAGCACTGTACTATATGATTCCATGCCCTAGCTTCTTACAGCCAACTGTAGTCAGTGAAGCATAAGGGATTTATAAGGTGAGACCTCAGAGAAAGTTCCTTAGGAGGGGTACAAACAGCTTGCATGTGTTCTTCTTGCCTTCGCTGTTCCCACTTCTTATCTGCAATGTAGGCCTAGTGGCTGGAGCTCCACGATATCACTGTACCTTGATAAGCTAAGTATAGTGGACACAAAGGTAGGAACCTGAGGCTCTGAAAACACTGTGAGACCCCCAGGTGTATTTTGGACTCCTAGCCCCTGGATTTGGTAAGAAGTTTCCAACTTCTTCCTTATGTAAGCCTCCGTTGTTTCTAACCTCTGGTGCTAGCTGTGAAACATTATGTCTAGTTGATATTGACATGTACAAGAAAATGCATTTTAACAATCTGGAAGATAGATAAAATGAGTCTAGAAATTCCACTTGAACAGAACAGAAAATTAAGAACAGTTCAGTGAAGCTCCAAGCCCAGATTAAGAAGCCTGAGGGTATTCATCAAACTGATTAATTAATCAACAAGTCAGAACAGTAAGGAGCGTTGACTACTAACACATTCTTCATTTGGGCTAAGTAACTGGAAGCAGAACTATTTGCCTTAGATTAAATAATTGAATGTTAGCCCTATAACTGAAGAGATAAGAATTATAGGCCACACACATTCCAGGAGAAAAGCAAACAGAAAATCCATCCAGATAGCATATCTTTCTGTATCCCATAATCCCCAGATAGGATACCAAAAAAAAAAAAAAAAAAAAAAAAAAGCAATTAAGACAACTAAAATTAAAGATTAGCAGATAGTTTTGAACGACCAAACATTTGAAAAAAAAAAAAAAAAACTACTTGAAGGAATGGTAACAAATCAAAACAGAAACAACAACACCCTCAAAAATCTTTTATAGAGCAAATAGAATTTAAAAATTAGAAAAAATATAATGAACTCCATACATTTCAGAGAATATCACATTAAAAAAAAGAAGAAGACAAAGTAAGTAGAGGGGTGCCTGCGTGGCTCAGTGGGTTAAGCGTCTGACTCTTGATTGCTGCTCAGGTCATGATCTCATAGTTTGTGGGAAATGGGCTCCATGTCGGGCTGGGTGATGAAAACATGGAGCCTGCTTGGGATTCTCTCCCCCAGTTTCTGCCCCTCCCCCACTTACACTCTCTCTCAAAATAAATAAACTTTAAAAAAATTAAAATAAAATAACTAGAGATCATGGAGTTTTGAAGTGCGATTTTGAATTAACTTCCAGTAAAATATTTTTTTCACTTATTTAATAAATATTTATTGAATGTCTGCTTCTAAGTTCCAGGTTCCATTTCAGGTAACTGTTGAATTGTAATTGGGAACAAAACAATACAGAGCTTTGTTTTATATAACTTTATTGCATGTAGGTAGAGACACAGTGAATACAAAATGGACTGCTACTGCCCTTTCTTTGAAACCTACTTTAAAAAGAAAAAGAAGGAAAAGAATAAACAGAAAAGGAAACTGAATCGTCAGTGAAACTAGGAAATAAAAACAAGCACAAAATAAAATCTATGAAAACAAGGCTGTCCAATGCAGGAAAATTGAACCTGGTTCATGAAGATGTTCAAGAAAACATTTATCCCTTGCAAGGTGTCAGGAAACACACATTGGTCACAAGTAGATGGTACTTTCCACAAAGAATAGCTGTCATCCAAGGAGGAATGGGTGTCGATTTCTTACAAGCATGTCCCTGAGCCTACCTAAAACCTTAGAATGGGAGAAAAAAATAGGTTGAAATTGGAAATATAATGATATGCTGTCTTTGCAAGGAACAGGCCATCAGGATGATAGCATAAAGAGGAAAAAGTAAGTTAGAATCGGCTCTGCAGTATATTACCTTAGGTATATGAATACCATCTTGCTAAATCCAGTGGTTTGTTCTCGATCGTCATTTTGGTGGCCATTTCTACTGCATTTGACAAAATAGATAATCATTCCCTGTTGAAATCCTTTCTTTCTTTAGCCCTGGTATATCAAGCACGCTTCATTTTAATCCCACTCCTTTTGTAATTCCTTCTCAGCATCTTTTTCAGTCTCCTTTTTTCCCTACTTCCTAAATAATGGGTTGTCATGTGCTTAATTCACAATTCCTTTCTTTCACTACCAATACTCCCTCCTTAAGTGATGTCATCTGGTCCTATGGTTAGTACCATCTGCATTCTGACAATCCCAAGATTTATCTGCAGCCCTAACTTTTCCCTAAGAATTTGATTAATAAGAATTCCATGCTTAATAACTCTACTAGACTGCCCAATAGTCAGTTAAAATTAAGATGCCCAATGTCCAAGAATGAATTCCCAATTCTCAATACTTTCTATGCCCCCATGTCCCCTAGGGGGAAAAAATGAAAAGAGTAAGGTAAAAATAAAAGTTCCTGCTGATCCATACAATTGTTTAGGAGAAAATATAGCTGTCATTCCTGAGTCCAATCTATGTTCCATCTCCTTTCCAATAAGGAAGGATAAGTGTTGATAATATTGTTTTTTGTTTTTTTTTTAAGTCTTAGACCCAACTATTGATGCTAATATTTGGTGGGAGTTTGAAGACAAAAATGGTTTGGATGACTTTAAAGTATTTCCCCTAAGATATACTTCTTTACTACAAAGATTAGTAATGTATACTCCAGAAACAGCAAAGACCATCATAACCAATTGGGTAAGTTTAATATCCCAACTCATAAGATTATCATATTAGTCTCATAAACCCCTTGGTAAGACACATGGACAAAGAAAGAAAAGTACTTAGTATTATTGTCAAAACAGCATAAATTCATCTCATGTTGATCATGAGAAAATATCAGACAAACCCAAATGGAGGGACATTCTAGAAAATAACCAATAATTCTCCAAAAGTTTCAAGATCATGAAAGAAAAAAAAAAGCTTGAGGAATTATTGAAAATTGGAGGACACAAAGAGAAATAAAAACTAAATGCAACCCTAACACCTATTAGAATGACCAATATCCAGAACACTGACACCACCAAATGCTGGAAAGAACACAGAGCAACAGGAACTCTCATCCATTGCTGGTTGGAAGGCAAAATGGTACTGACACTTTGGAAGACAATTTGGCAGTTTCTTACAAAACTGAACATATGCTTATCATTTGATCCAGATGTCACACCTCTTGGTATTTACCCTCATGAATTGGTATATATATGTGTATATATATATATATATACCCCTGTATATATATATATATATATATATATATATATATATAAAACCCAACACTTATATTTTGATAAGTGTTCAAGTCATGAAACCTTATGTTTCAAACATGAAAACATGTTTTCAATTTGTGTGGACATAAAATGTATCTTTTATGTTTATAGTAGATGTTTCATGTTTATAGATGTTTATGGTAGCTGTATTCATAATTGCCCAAACATGAAAGTAACCAAGATGCCTTTCAGTGAGTGAATGGATTAATAAACTGGTGTATCTAGACAATGGCATGTTATTTATCACTAAAAAGAAATGAGCTATCAAACTATCAAAAAACAAAGAAGAAACTTAAATGCATTTCATTAAGTGTGAAAGGTCAATCTGGAAAGGTGACATAATGTGGGATTCCAACAGTCCTTTGCCTTTGGAAAAGGCAAAACTATGGAGATAGCAAAAAGATTAATGGTTTTCAGGGGTTAAGGAGGAAGAAGGCATGAATAGAGCATAGAGAATTTTTAGGACCGTGAAACTATTTGATAATACATGTCACTTACATTTGTCAAACCCATAGAATGTACAACACTAAGGGTGAACCTTAGTGTAAACTATGGACTTTGGGTGATGATGATGTGTCAGTGTAGGTTCATGGACTATAACAAATGTACTACTCTAATAAGAAATGTTGATAATAGGGGAGGTTATCCATGTGTGGGACAGGGGCATATTAAAACACTGTATTTTCCACATAATTTTTTTGTGACCTAAAATTGCTCTAAAAATAAAGTTTCTCATAAATATGGAGAACAAACTGAGGGTTACTGGAGGGTTGTGGGAGGGGGGGATGGGCTAAATGGGTAAGGGGCACTAAGGAATCTACTCCTGAAATCATTGTTGCACTATGTGATAACTAATTTGATGTAAATTTAAAAAAAAAATTAAAAAATAAAGTTTCTTAATTAAAAAGTAAGTAAATGTAACGCAGTATCCTAGATAGTCTTCTAGAACAGAAAATGGACATTAGTAGAGAAACCAGTAAAATTTGAATAAAGAACGTTAATTTCCTGGTTTGACAATATCCTGTTAGTAAGGTGTTAACATTAGTGGATGCTGGGTGAGCAGTAAATAGAAACTCTCTATCCAATGTTTGCAACATTTCTGTAAGTTTCAAATTAGTTCAAACTAAAAGTTTTCCAAAATATGGACATACTGACATGGAAGATTTGTGTGGTCTGTGAAGAACTAAACGCCACACTTTTTTTAAATGTTAGATTTCTCTGGAACTTGTTTTAAGGATAAACTTATCTGATGAAAGAATTAAAACTTGCTGCATATGATATCCTTGTTTACTGACTCCTGAGAGGGCACAGTTTTCATTTCATGGTAGAAAGGAAGTAGAAACGTGAGGAGAGTTCATGCCTTCTGGGTAGGAAATTGACCAAGGTTCAATTAAGGGCCAGCGACTGGGCTTTCCGCAGGTCCAACCCTATGGTAATGTTCTACTGCATTTCCCTATTACCAAAGTTCCCTGTACAAATTATATCTTATCTGTGTCTGGGCTTTCCAGAGACCCCATAGTCAGAAACATCCCTAATTTCAGCCTAACTGTCCTTCTGATAAATTGGCAAGACTGGAAACTTTTCCTTTCATAGGTGTGAAACACTCTGGTGTCTGAAGCCTCAAATAAAGTACATGCAACTCCCCATTTCCCATCCTTATTCTGAAAATCGAATAAGGGAGTGGACTTCTTGCTTCAGACTAAATGAGAAGAATTGAAGTCCCCAAACCCCATTGCCCTCCCATCCAAGCTCTCAGTAACCAGCCCCTCTTTCATGGACAAAGCTCAAATATGAAGCGGAAAGAATTTTAAAGAAAATGCAAAAGATCTTTTAAAAAATAATATCCAATGTACATCTGAATTCAATAGATGGGTGATGGGTATTAAAGAGGGCACCTGTTATGATGAGCCCTGGGTGTTGTATGTAAGTGATAAATCACTAAAGTTTACTTCTTTTTAATTTTTTTTGACGTTTATTTATTATTGAGAGACAGAGACAGCGCATGAGCAAGGGAGGGGCAGAGAGAGAGGGAGACACAGAATCTGAAGCAGGCTCCAGGCTCTGAGCTGTCAGCACAGAATCCAACGCTGGGCTCCAACTCAGGAACCACGGGATCATGACCTGAGCCGAAGTCGGAGGCTCAACCGACTGAGCCACCCAGGGGCCCCACTAAATTTTACTTCTGAGACTAATGTTGCACTGGATATTAGCTAACTGAAGTTTAACTTACAGTCATTTAAAAATAAAATAAATTCAATAGCAAAAGTGGACTGAAAAATCATTCATTTAGGGACCAGCCATTGGCAATCATTTTATCAATTCATTTTTTCAAATAAGTAAATCCCAGAAATAAAGTTGACAATCATTTTCTAAAGTTTTACACCAACATGTAGATTTTTTAAAACATTAATATAAAACATACTAGTTTCCAAAGAGAGTTCAGAAGAATATACACATACACATATACATTTGCACATATATATATACATATGTATACATAAATACGTATATAATTTTTAAACCAAAAATAAACAGTCCAATAGTCCTTATGATGACAAAGGCTATCCATGCTGTGGGAGAATACAAAATTATCTAGAAAAAGTGTACAGAATTATAAAGAATAAGGTTTCTACTAAATCAATGCTAACCAGAGATGTCATTATTTATGAAATCACAAGTGAACAAAGAGCAGACCTAACATGATTTGAAGATAAAAATGCTCTAAACTCAGGTATCTTTTCTTTTCTCTTTTCTTTTCTTTCCTTTTTTTTCTTTTCTTTTCTTTTCTCTTTCTTTCTTTCTTTCTTTCTTTCTTTCTTTCTTTCTTATTCTCTCGGGATTCTCTCCTGGGTATATATAAAAGAGAATATATATATATACATATATATATATATATATATATATACATATACATGTATATGTATATATATATATATATATATTCTGCCCGTTCCAGAGGATGAGGGTGGAAAACAGCCACCTGAGTAAAAGGCAGTTTTCACACTTTGGCTACTACCTGAGAAGAAATTTCCTTGGGGATATATGTATGCATTTGCCACTAAATTAGGTGTCGTGGGGCTTTTCATGTATAAACAGTGTTAAGCTGAAACAGTGTTCAAGGGTAAAATTTAGACTTATCAATTTGAAGATTCTTTCTTGAAGACGTAGTCCAATCTATACTTTGCATTTCATGAAACACTGCTTGAAGTGGAAATCAATTCTTAAGTTAATTTAAACTTAAAGTTGTTTGAGTACCCAAAAGTCTCAGAGCTTTTTAAAGCATTTCGTTATAAGATTACATTAGGGACAAAAATATACTTATGAAACACAAAGGTTACATATTGAATTTATATATGTCATAAATAAAGCATACTCTGCACATAATGTAGAGATGGGAGTAAAATTTAACCAGGCTTTCACCGGTAATGTCATATCAGCTATTTGATTAAAGAAATGGAATATTAATAAATTACTGCAAGCTGCCAGAATGCTTGTCAACCTCCCTACCTCTAGTTCCTTTCTGTCCTCTGAGAATTGTTCACACTTTTCAAATTGTATTTTCCAAAATCAAACCCAAATTTTTTGCTTTTATTTATTTATTTTGAGAGACAGAAAGGAAGGGGGAGAGAGAGAGAGAGAGAGAGAGAGAGGGAGAGAGAGATTCCCAAGCAAGCTCCACACTGTCAGCACAGAACACACAGTGCTCGAACCCATTAACTGTGAGATCATGACCTGAGCTGAAACAAAAGGTTGGAAGCTTAACCAGCTGAGCCACCCAGGTGCCCCACACCCAATTTTTAAAAACACATAACAAAGAAATATATAAATGGCAACCAGAGCTCATTTTGGTAATGTTCTTCCACCCTTAGTCTCCCATAAAAGAGAATTTATTTTAAACTTTAGGGGAATTTTATGAAATGTGAGGAGAGAAAGTGCAGTTCCTTCAAGAGAAACTGTACCTTGAAAGTAGAAAGTATCTATCTCTCTCGCTCATGGTCTCATGCTTCCTCTCTACTTCAAGGTCATTTTCTCTAATTCTAGCTACCTTTCTAAAAAAAAAAAATTAATGTTAATTTATTTTTGAGAGAGAGAAAGAGAGAGACAGAGAGAGAGACAGAGCATGAGCGGGGGAGGGACAGAGAGAGAGAAGGAGACACAGAATCCAAAGCAGGCTCCAGGCTCTGAGCAGTCCGCAAAGAACCTGATGTGGGACCCGATCCCACAATGATGAGATCATGACCTGAGCCAAAGTTGGACACTTAACCGACTGAACCACCCAGGAGGCCCATTTTTTAATTTTTTTTAAATGTTTATTTATTTTTTGAGAGAGAGAGAGAGAGAGACAGAGCATGAGTGGGAGAGGAGCAGAGAGAAAGGGAGACACAGAATCAGAAGCAGCCTCCAGGCTCTGAGCTGTCAGCACAGAACCCAGGAAATTCTATCTTTCTGATTGGTGGGTTTCCCAATGGTTCAAACCCAGATTCTTCATCTTCACAGCACCTACTGAGGAGCTTGACAATATTCTTTATTCTCTGACACCTGATTTCATATTCCTAGGGAGAAAATCCAATTTTCCTACGTTGACTCAATTCCTTAACCAAAAGTGGAAGATTCTGAAGGGTACACAGAATCACAAAAGTTTCATGCCTCAAAAAATAAAGAAGGGGAAAACACTATCTAACTCATATTCATTAAATTAAAAAAAATTGTAAAGCATTGTCTTTAATTAACCTAAATGCCCAAAGCATCAACAAATTAAGTCCAGCAATATATATATATATACATATATATATATATATATATATATGTATATATATACATAAAAAGATAGCATATCATGTCCAACTGGGGTTTATCTCAGGAGTTGAGAGTTGTTTTAATATTTAGAACCAATCAGTGCAATTCATTACATTAATAAAATAAAGAACGAAAGTATATAATCATCTCAATAGGTAGGGAAAAAAGGTTTGGCAAAATTTAGTGCCCATTGATTATTTCTTTTAAAATAAAATTAAAACTCTATCTGCAATATGATAAAGGATATTTAGAAAAACATACTGCCAATGTAATATGAATGGTAAGATATTGACTTTTCTCTTTAAGACAGAAAATGGAGTGTGGATGCTTAATCTCACTTCTCATTCAATATTAAGCTAATGATCCAAATGCAATTAGGTAACAAAAACTAAAATAGGAATTATAAATATTAGAAGGAAAAAAATAAAAACTACTAGTAGTGGATAATTTTATGTGTCCTTTTGGCTAGGTCATGGGGCCCAGATATTTAGTCAAAGGTTTTTCTGGGTATTTCTGTGAAGGTGGTTTTAGATGAGATTAACATTTAAATCAATGGACTTTGAGTAAAGCCAATTGTCCTCCATAATGTGGATGGGCCTCATCCAATCAGTTGAAGGCCTTAATAAAACAAAGACTGGCCTCTCTTAAGCAAAAAGAAATTCTGCCAACTGACCAGTTTATACCTTGAACTACAGCTCTTCCCTGAATCTCCATCTGCTGATCTACCTCATCAGATTTTGTACTTGCCAAGCCTCTGCTACCATGTGAAAAAATTCCTTTAAAACGAATCTCTCTTAATGTATAAACACACATCTTGTGGGTTCTGTTTCTCTGGAGAATTGTGGTTAATACAGGTGTGTAGACAACAGAAATAAAACTCTGTGTCTAAAAAAGAATACACGAAACCTTTTTGAGTAGCTTTATTTTGAAAAGCCCCAAACTAGAAACAATACATAACTCCACTAAACTGGAAACAACGTATAACTCCATCAACAAGAGGATGGATAATGAAAAGTAGATCAGATGTCACGGATTACTTTCAAAAATATCGGATGAAAGAATCCATACACAAAAGAGTACATTCTGTAGATCCCATTTAATGAACTTCAAGCACAGGAAATGTCAATTTACAGTGATTGAAATGAGAACAGTTGGTTGTCTGCGGGAGCAGAGAGAAGGTGCACAGGAAGCGTAGGAGAAACGAGATTTCTACGTGAAATATTTAAGGTTTTTATTTAGGTATTTAAGGTATTTAAGGTATTTAATGCATTTCACATTATGAACTTTCATTTCATTTAAATAAAAAAGTACATACATATGTAAGTAAATAACTCAATAAACAAACAAACAAATAAGTAATATGGGAGCAGGGTGAAATTTTAAATTACGTGATCGGGTCTGGAAAGACCTCACTAAGAAAGTGACTTTTTTTTTTTTTTTAATTTACATCCAAATTACTTAGCATACAGTGACTTTTGACAAAGACTTAATGGGCAGAATCAGTGAGCCATGAGGCTGTCTGGAAAAAAGTGTTCTGGTGGAGAGAACAAGTACAAATATCTCAAGGCAGGAATTTGCCTGGCATGTGGGAGGAAGAACGAGGAGACTGGGTGGCCTTGGAAGAGCTAGTGAGTGCACTGTTCATTGTAAGCCCTTGTAAGTTATTTTTCGGGTTTTGCCTTTTATTTTGAGTTTCATGGGGGAGTCCCTGCGGTGTTTTAGGATAAGACTCACATAGTGCACTCACATGATGAAAGATAGCTTTGTAAAGACCCTTTGCATTTCGAAAAATTCTTTTCACTTTGGCATGCATAAAATTAAACAAGAATTTATACATTTGGTGATCTAAATGATGAGTTTTAGTCGACTCCAACCTCCTTTATCATAGCACCTACTCGGCAAGCATTAAGGTGGAAACAATTAAAAATATTACTGTTTCTGCAATTCTGTCACCATTCTTATCAATATTTTTAAACAATACCACGTAAAAAGAAAGTAATGTTATCCTAAAACCCTCACAAGCCCAGATGGTAAGCAGCATAGAAGCTTATTTTGTAAATTGCAAAATCCTCAGTAACATGAATGAGATTTGCATCTGTGCATTTGTCTTGTAGGTACAGATGCAAGTATTGGGCCAATATAAGCAAAGGAAGTTTGAATTCTTAACGTTGCCCATTGGTCTTCAGCCTTTCCAAACAGCATGTAACTAAAATTTGATTATTTTGGTAAGCTTAGGAATGAAATAGTTCCCAGATATGCCTTTATTTGCAGACTTAGGGACTTTTCAACCCAGTGTGTGTTATGCTGAATAATGGCCCCTGCCAGACATCTGTATCCGAATCTGCATCGGAAACTACAAAAATTTGTGTGATTGAGTTAATGATCTTGAGATGGAGATATTATGCTGGATTTTCCGGGGGGGAGGGGGGGGTCCAAGAAAGAGATCAGAGAAGGCACAGAATGCAATGATGGAAGCAGAATGAGATTTGCAGGTACTATGCCACTGGCTCTGAAGATGGAGGAAGGGGCCATATGCCACAAAATGTAAACAAAGAATCTGGGAAAGAGAATTCGAAAGGATACACTCTTCACATATCCTCCAGAAAGAGCCCTCTCTGCTGACTCCTTGACTTTGGTCCAATAAAACTGATTGCAGATTCCTGACCTTCAGAACTGCAAGAGAATAAAGTCGTGTTGTTCTAAGTCAGTAAGTTCATGGCAATTTGTTACAGCAACAAAAGGAAACTAATATATCCACACTGTGAAATAGATATCTACAACTTTTTTTTAAAGTGTACATCAACAGCTATCAACGAAAAATTGCACCAGATTAAACAAGCGAGGACAACTTAATTAAAGACTATTGTAATAGTGGTCAAAACTGTTTTAATCGGGGACAGAAGCAAAACTCAACTCCACTAAAACAAAAGTCAGGAGAGTTTCTCAGCAATGGGGTGAGTTAGTAAAAACGTGTTGGTCAATGTGCTTAGACTATGTGTGTTTACTAATTGGCTTATACTGAAATTAATATTCTACCCTCCCAAAGCTGCTGGGAGACAGTAGCCCTATCTTTCTTGATTAGTTGTATCTCAAAAGGATGGCTTTCAGAATCTTGAGAAAGACATTCCTGGGTTGTAATCTTGGCAAGAAGCTGGAGGAAGATTTAAATATCAAAGTGCCAGAGAAAGAATTTATAATTGTGAGTTCTCTAAAGTACATGCTCTCAGAAAAAGGATAGTGACCTATAATCATGAGAAAAGCCTATCTAAAATTTAGTCAAGTTGAGCAGAACATGAGAGCCATCTTGGTCAATTCCTACGAAAAAATGTTTAGTCAAAGCCAAACTAGATATTTATCTCAGTAGAATTTACCACATATACTAATCATATTTATTCATCCTTTATATTGAAAATCTGGAACTTTTAAAAATTAGGGTAATGCATGAATACTTGCCCATTAACAACCACAAAAAAAATCATTTTAAAGAAATAAATTGAATGTGCCACTTTAAAGTCTTAAAACATATATAGAAATCATTTCTGATGGGATGTGCTTTTTGTTGTTTGAGCTATTAGGAAGCAGAACTATTTTACAGTTCTGAAATTATTTTATGACTATGTTCCCTCTTAAAACAGAAGAGACCTAGGAGTAAGAGAGATGTAAAAAGGCTATGCACAATTAGAAAGAAATGAAAACAAAAGCTTAAATTAAAATACTAGCCAAAGAATATCAATGTTTTTTAGAATAATCCTCAAGTGTGCATATTAATTATCCCAATATTTGTTGAACCAATATTGTGACTCAGGCCCTAAGGAAATAAAATTATAGATAAAAAGTACATGTCCTTAAAATATACACAAACCAACATATGAAAATAAACAAATATAGCCTGATAAGTGACATTTCAGAGATAAGAGTGAGACAACTGTGGGTCACAAAAAATAAAATATCTAGTTCTGCCTCAAGGAATGAAGTAACACTTCACTAAGGAAGTAATATTGGAACTGATTCTTAAAGATGAATAGAAAACACAAGGTGGAAAGAGGATGGGAAAGCCTTTTCAGGGAAACTAGCTTGTAATGATTCTTCAGATAGAATTAAAGAGCCTTATTTGTCAAGATTATGGCGAGTTCACTTTTGCAAAAGGAAGGCTTTGTTAACAGATAATAGAGATAAAATCAGCGGAAGTAGTTGCAAAAGCAATGGTGGTGAGAGAAGTAAGGATATAAATTGAATATATTAGAATAGAAACAATAGAAATAGCTACCTTTTCCTGAGTGCTACTATGACGTTCTAAGGGCTTTCAACTCTTTATCATATTTAATCATTTGATATATGAAGAAGATTTTATGTCTGTTTTACTGATGAGGAGTCCTAGGTTTAGAGGAGATAGGGAATGGTTTAAAAGACTGAAAAAGCATGTGTGCTGTAAGAAATGTATAGAGTAATCCTTAGTAACATGATACAAATCAGAGATCAATAGCATCGTGTTTATTTTATTTTTATAAGAAAGAGGAGTGATTGGGTCAGTTTTACCTTCTGATGAAACAGTTTCATGGCAATATAGAAGGTAAGACTGGAGAGTTGGCAATGAAAGGAAACTGAGAGACTCCTGGCGAAGTAGCCAGTACAGTGACCTAATTAATAGTTTGCGTGAAAGCTTATATGATTCTTAAGATGAGTTTCAAGTATTATCTATCTTTGGAATCTCAGAACCTCAGCCCAAAGCCAGGCAATGACATTCGATGCATGTTTTGCTGAGTTTAACAGAAATGAATAAATGGACTAAAACAATAAAACATCTGGAGAAGAAGGGAAAATAGTATAACACAACATAAATTATTGTTGAATGCCTACTAGATGGCTCATGCTTACATTAAAAAAAATTTTTAATCATCACAGAAATATTTTAAGATTATTAAGTAATCTTGGAGATGATAAAATTAAGCCTCATTATTCATTGAAGGAAAGAATCATCCACCAAATCCACAGTGTCTATAGGCTTGTTGAGGATGGCCTCTGCCAGCTGGGATTGTTCACATGACAGTGGCATCATTTTAAAAGAAAGAGCATAAAAAGTGCAAGGACTCTTGATACTATTCCAGGGCCAGAGCGTTGTCATTTCTACCAAATGTTGTTGCAAAGAAGTCAACATAGCAGCCAAATTCACAGGAAGGGGGTAATAGGTTCTATCTCTTGATAGGAGAATCTGCAGTTTCATTTGAAAGGGTCTAAATAGAGAAATAAGTGAATATTTGGGGACATTTTTGAAATCAATTGACCAAAATGAGTGAGTCTTAAAGTTCCTCTTTTGGCCCTTGTAGCTCTACAGGGTTAAAATAAACGGAAGTAGAAGACTGAGTATCAGAGTATGGTTTTATATTTAAGGCAAAGTTGGTCTAAAAGTAGTTTTTGAGGCAAAGTTGATCAAAATCTAGGCTCCTACTTATAGGATCCCAAGTACTTCTGTGGGTGGCAGCTTATACGAAGATAAGATCCGTTGGGGACCTCTACAATGATACCTAGAAATTTCTGCAATGATAGAGAAATAAATCCACCCAATTTCTCTGCTACATTACTATGATTAAGTTACATACCAAAATGTGGCGAACGAAAGTAACTCCCTACAGCTTCCTCTGGTTTCAAACATTTGCTACAAGTTTCTCCTTGGTACAGCCATGACACAGGACCAAATCTGATGAAAATAAGTCTTCTTTATTTTTCATTTACTCATTCATCTATCTGTTCAACAATGTCTGGATAATAAAATTCAGCAACGAGGAGTTACCTTAGCTTTATGCCATCTAAGTGAGAAGAATGACATTTATGAATCAGGCTGATCACTGTTCAGACATGTGCCCAAAATCTGATACTCAACTTTTATATTGATTATAGTTATTTTTCAGTTTCCTGGCGACAGCATGAAGGCAGTAACTCTGACACTGCAATAAAGAGAACAGTCAGAATAAAGAAACATTTTTTAAGAATGGTTCGGTGAGAATATTATACGCACTAGAGAAAAAGCCCATAAGAGACATAATGTAAAAGAAGTCAAAATCTGCATAAAGTGCATATTTGGTGGTTCTAGTGAAGACCAAGAGAGTCATCACCAAGAGGAGGAAGCATTAGTATTCAAAAGAAGAAACAACACATTTTTGAAGAGATTAAAAAAAAAAAAGTAACAAAACTTGTGTCAGGATCTACAGAAAGTTTTGTAAAAGAAAAAAAAAGGAGGGTTTACTTGAAATAGGTTATCACTGATGCCTATAAACTCAGTAGTGCAGGTAATGAGCTCATTTTCTGATAAGTGCGATTTGGGAAGAAACAAAGAGGGGTTTGAGTACAGGCAATATGAAAATTTCAAAACAGATTTGTTTGGGGACAGAAAAAAGCCAAGCCAGTGGGCACTGGGGAGCAGTTGAGTCTGGTCGGCATGACTCCTCTGGATCTAGTGAGCTCTCGGCACAGCTGGCTCATCAATAGTGCTAAGCAGTGTCCCCAAACAAGGGTCAAAACAGTTTAGATAACTGCGTAGAAATTTTCTTTTCAGGTAAAATCACTGAAAACACTTTGAGTGTGTTATCATTCAATGTTGCATAAAAGTATCCTGATACTTTACAGTGTAAGTGCATTATGAACACTTTTATTAGTTCTCTTTCTCCCAGCTGGCCTGCAGGTTCCAGTGTGCAAATAACTCTCAGTTAGTTCTATGAAAGTGCATTAAGTCTTTGAGGTTTAATGCGCTAGGGTGGCATTCAGTTCCTCAGAGTGGTAATTTACTAAATAGTAGGGTGGGATGCGTTCTTCCTTATCCAAAGGAGTGAACTAGAGCAAAGAATTAAGGGTCACGTCCATATTGAAAAAGCTTAATATAGAACTGCAGCATCCGAGCTAGTGAACACAGGGCAAGAGCACTACATAAAAAAGAAAAGTGAGTTTCCCTTTGATAATATATTATTTCCAATTGGCTAATAAAAAGGAAAATGGCATATAAAAAGCATGCAATTTTTCTAATTAGATCAGCATGATCTCTGCAGTCTTCTCCAAAAGTATTCAATACTTTGGGCTATTTAAATCCATTTAAGCTTGTTTTGAAAGGAACTAAAGGGAAAACATACTTTCAATGGTGTATATAGCTTTCTTTTTATCTAGGACAAAGGAATTCTCTCCTACTTATGGAGCATCTTGTCTACAAGCAGCAGGGATTTATTTTGCATCAGTTCAAGCTGTCCTATCTGCCAAAATGATACATGTTCAATGACTTTTAAAACCACTCGAACATCTCCATTCAATTGTGCTCCCCCCACCAAGCTTTTAGAAAAGCAGGAAAATTGTTTTAATATTTTGAAAGGCATCCATTAGGATGACTCCGTTTAAAACACTAAGTGGCTTAATGGTATTTTCAATGCTACACAAAATATTCTAACCATGAAAAAAATTCAGCTAACTACCAATATATAGGAGCTCATTAACTTTCAAAGCTATGAACTGCATATAGGAATCTAGTGTAGCAGCTAGGAAATGTCTGAGTAGTTAGTACATATTCCTTTATTTATTTATTTTTAATTTAAATGTAAATTTAATAGAACACAATATTCTAAGCACCTAATTGAAAGATAATTTTATTGGAATAAGGAGAGTATATGAAACAGAACTGAACTGTTAAAATTTTCAGCACAGATGTAATATAAAACCTTTGTGCAAACTTACTATGTCTAAGAAAACATTTCAGTTGAATTGCTTTGAGGTGCTAAATTAAGCATACACTAGTCAGGTTTATAGGGGGATATTGTTGGGTAAGGTGAAATTTCCACAAGGGATGTTACAAGTAGATGTGGCTTTGAATGTGTAGGTTCCATAGATGTTGTTTCTATCAATCCCCCAAAGAGGCTAAAGCACAAATAACAACACGAGGGATCTGTAATGGGAGCATAGATTGGACTCAGAGGAAGTAACTTCCTAAAATCTGGCTCTTTTTGATCGTAAAGCTTTCTAAGAAGAGAATATTTTCTAAGATACTTATTTACTTTGAAAGATAAATAACGAAGTATGCTACTTGTCTTGACTTGTTTCTCCCAAAGATACTGATGCCTTTACATCAAACAATGCTAATACCAAATTCTATTCAAAGGTAGTATTTTAAAAAAGAAAGCTTTGATCTAGCTTTTGAGTAGAATTATAAGTACATCAGACTACCAAATTGCATACATTTATTTTAAGGTCATCAAAATCATATATATTCAATTTACACGCTCATACATTTGAAAGCAGATGCTGAGAAATCCACAAGGGAAAACAAAGCAAAACAGAACAGAACATTTACATAGTTTCCGTTTGTCATTTCAGTGCAGAAAAAAGGCAATAATCACAGCTTTTGGAAGTAAAGTATTGTTAGTGTTGATTGTTCTGTGTTAGTTTCATATAAAGCAAAGAAAAACTCATTTCAATAAATAGTATTCAAAAACTGATTTATTTGGAAATTTCAGCTTTTAGATTGACATTTTTACTTAGGCTGCTACATCTTACATCAGGACAAATGAACAGTTTAAAATGGAGATTCTTTTCAAATAAAAATTTAAAAAATAAAATAGAGATTCTTTCCATTATCATAAATCTGTGAGACCATATATATCAACTATAGTGTGAGTGAATAGCCCAAAAGAAAAAGAAGCAGCAAAGCATAAGGGTACAATACTGAAAATAAAGTGCTCAAGAAAGGAAAATTTATTGTTAGCATTGAAGTCCTAATATAGGTTGAATAAAAGCACTAAATGAAGTTTTCTTCTATTTTCAGTAACCATTCTGTTTTCTTCTTCCTTTCTTGGAATTATAAGCAACGTGGAATAGTAAGTGTTCATGGCAACAAGTCTAGACTCAATGAGTTATGCAATTAAGATCTGAAAACCCCTGAAGATTCAAGAATTGAAATGGCGGGAACAAGTGTCTAAAGGCTGGAATTGGTCCCTAATCAATGTCAATTCATAAATTCAAATCATGTTCAAATACAGTTTTGAAAATTGTAGTCTTTCCACATGGTAATCCAATGTACATATTGACCATTTAATCCTGGTAATCAATGCTGTTATGGTAACAACTGTTGAGTAAGCCATAATTACAGAAATACATTTTGGCCAAGACATTAAACATACAAACGTAAGGAATGTCCGGGTGTCATAGTCATTTAAGCGTCCAACTCTTGATTTCAGCTCAGGTCATGATTTTGCAGTTTGTGACATTGAGCCCCACATCAGGCTCTGCGCTGACAGCAAGGAGCCTGCTTGGTATTCTCTCTCCTCTTCTCTCTCTGCCCTGCCCCAACTTGTTTACATGCACATGCACGCGCACACACACACACACACACACACTCTCTCTCTCTCTCTCTCTGTCAAAAATAAACAAACATTTAAAAAACATACAAATATTAAACAAAAATATTTCTCATCTGTTGCAAAAATGATGGTGAGGGGAAATGAGAAAGGAAGTGCTTTCACAGGAAGTGCTATGCCATCCGGTGTTGGGATTTCTACTTTTATCCAGGACAATGATCAAATAGGGTATTTTTACAAAAAGAACAAAAGAGCAGAGGCTTGCATCAATGTCTAATGCTGTTTGTGATGTTGTACTATAGTTTTGCAAAATGTTCCCACTGGAGAAAATTGGCCAATGGGTACAGAGCTCTCTCTGTATTATCTTCACAACTTCATCTAAATCTTGAATTCTCCAGGGGCACCTGGGTGGCTCAGTTGGTTAAGCATTCGACTTCAGCTCAGGTCATGATCTCACAGCTCATGAGTTTCAGCCCCACAATGGGCGCTGTGCTGACAGTTCAGAGTCTGGAGCCTGCTTTGGATTCTGTGTCTCCCTCTCTCTCTCTGCCCCTCCGCCACTCATGCTTCTCTTTCTCTCTCTCTCTCTCTCTCTCTCTCTCTCTCTCTCTCAAAAATAAACACTCTCTCTCTCAAAAATAAACACTATTTTTTTTAATCTTGAATTCCCTAATGAAAATTTAATTAAAAATGTAAGTTTTCCTGAAAATGGAGTTCACCACAGTGCATCAAAGAAAATGCTGAAGGGGCAAAGAATGCAGAGATAAATAAAAAAATATCTGAAAATCTAGACGAAAAATCTGCTACATGGCTACTTTGAAATCTAGTGTATTATTAGATGGAAAATAATGAATCCATATCACTTTTATATTCCATATACAAAAATAAACTCAGAATGAATAAAAACCTAAATGTGAAGCATGGAATGATAAAACTCCTAGAAGAAAACATAGGCAATAATTTCTTTGACATCAGCCACAGAAACATTTTCCTACTTATCCTCAGGCAAGGGAAACAAAAGCAAATATGTAAGTGATGAATCACTGGGTTCTACTCCTGAAGCCAACACTTCACTGTATGCTAACCAGCTTGAATTTAAATAAATAAATTTTTAAAATGAACTATTAAGACCTCATCGAGATAAAAATCCTCTCCACAGCAAAAGAAACTGTCAACAAAACAAAAAGGCAACCTATTGAATGGTAGAAGATACTTGCAAATGATAAGGGATAGTATCCAAAATATATAAAGAACTTACACAACTCCACACCAAAAACCCACAAATAATCTAATTAAAAAATGGGCAGAGTACCTAAATAGACACTTTTTGCAGAGAAGACATAGGTGTCCAACAGACACATGAAAAGATGCTCAACATCACTCATCATCAGGGAAACACAAATCAAAACAGCAATGAGATATCACCTTACACCTTTAAGAATGGCTAGAATCAACTAACAAGGGTTAGTGAGAATCTAGAGAAAAAGGAAACCTCATGCAATATTGGTGGAAATGTAAATTGATGCAGCCACTGGAAAAGAGTACAGAAGTTCCTCAAAAATTAAAAATAGAAAACCACATGATCCAATAATTCCACTAATGCGTATTTACCCAAAGAAAACAAAAACACGAATATGAAAACATATATGCACCGCTATGTTCACAGCAGCAATTTTAACAACAGCCAAGATATGGAAGCAGCCCTAGTGTCGACTGATAGAAGAATGGATAAGGAAGTGGTAATATATGTATACAATGAAATATTATTCAGCCATAAAAAAGGATGGAAACTTGCCATTTATGACAACATGGATGGACCTAGAAGGTATTATGCTAAGTGAAATAAACCAAAAAAATACAAATACCGTATGATTTCACTTATATGTCGAATCTAAAAAACAAACAATTGAATAAGCCAACCAACCAAACAAACAGAAAGCAGAAACAGACCCATAAATACCGGGAAAAAACTGTTGGCTGCCAGGGAGGAGAGGGTAGAGTGATGGACAAAATGGGTGAAGTGGAGTGAGAGATACAGGGTCGCAGTTATAGAATAAGTCTCGGGGTTGAAGAAATGTTAGCATAGGGAATACAGTCAATGGCACTGTAATAGCATTGTATGATGACAGATGGTGGCCACACATGTGGTGAGCACAGCATAATGTATAGACTTATAGAATCATTATGTTGCACATCTGAAATGAATGTAACATTATGTACCAAGTACAGTTCAATAAAAAACATATATAGCGTATTAACAGTAAATTTGCAGTGTGGTAAGGACAACAGGTCAAGAAACATTCCCATTGAAAAGATATTTTGTTATTCATGGTTCCCAAGAAGAAGAAGCACCCAATGCCATGGTTTGGATGGGATGGGGAGACATGAAGAAGCACTGGGGTCCATCAGGAGGGAGGGAGAGTGGGATGGATCTTAGACAAGAGTTTTTTTTGTAATTTCCTTGGAAGGAATGGACACTGCAGGTTACACAGATTTAGGATTGGCTAGCCTGAATAATTTCAGCAGGCTCTGGGACATAGTGGCTATCCCTAGTTGTCTGGTACCTGGCCCTGGGGTAACTAGGAGAGGTGGATAGTGGCCCAGGGAAAGCCCAGTAAAGGAAGTGGTTGCTATATGGGTTCCAGACTGATTGGTTTGTACCTGAAAAGCACACCTCTTGGAGGATTCCCTCTGAGGAAACAGGGGGTGAGGAGAGAGGCAAGAGGGCAAGGCAAAGCGGCTCAGTCATACTATTGAGGTGTCTGGAACAAGAAATATCCAGCATATACACGTAGGGTAGATGTTAAAACATCAAATTTATAAAAGCTCGAAACACTGTTAATGTAACGTCTCAGTACAGAAACAAAAGTTTTCCCAGAAGCATATAATGTGGGCAGCCAACATGTGCCCGCCAACATATTAGAGGGAGGCAGACTCCTTTAAAATGATTTGAATGATTTGATCATTTCTGTATTTTGAGTGGAAATGTGAGGCATTCACAGAGGCAAAATTTAGGTAGTTTTACTAATAGTTGCAGAACACTTGGCTGAATGTATTCATTTACGTGAATTTGTCCAGGTAATTTGTCTGTGGATGAATAATGTGAGGTTTATTTCCATCACATCACTTACAAATTAGTATTCTTTTATTTGCCTGATTTACAGAAAAATATGTATATAATATATTTAGAAATTCAATGAACCTAAAAGAATTATTAATGCAAATATTAAATGTGGTGGGGATAGAAGGCATCGTGAAGGAGAAGGCTGAGCTGTATAACCCATTAGCGTCACCCAAGCACAGATGCTTCATTCCTCCGGTAGCATGTTTATGAGCCTTTGGAATGTATTCATTTTTTTTTTCATACAATCTCCACGGTTTCGCAGAACTCCACTGCACAATCTGGTTTCTTTCTGCTCGTATACCCACACAAAATTCCGTTAGTGGAATGGGAAGCTTGTTCCTTCCCCTAGACTGCTCCCAAGAAAAACTTGCACTTGGTCTTAAAGATAGGGAGAAAAGTCCTGGTAGCCTCACTCAGCCATATGCCATCCATCTTCCTAAAGGCCCATGAAACTCCAAGTTTCTCAGAGAGGGTTTCATTTATTTTATAACCTGCTGTCTAGCTGAGGCAAACGTATTATTCAGACCTATGAAACACTAATGGGAAAAGGGATTTTAATTATTTGACAATTGCTATTTTTTTTCATACTGTCTCCGATAGTACTCCTTAGGTCTTTTGGCTTTTGTTTGTGGTCAAATCATATGGCCCCAAAGTCAAATCATGACTCTCCCATTCAGCTATCTTTGTTTACTTTAGACAAGGTCATGAACTGTTGATCCACGGTCTGTGTGGTAGGTAGAAACATCAATATCGGTGAATGATAGTTTTTGTGAAGATTAGAACACTTAACTATTGGGAAATCACCAAGCACAGTACCTGACAAATATTAAGTGCTAAAAATTTAGTTATTATGGCTGTGATTATCTAAACAGTGTAGATACTTTACATGTGGTGCTTGGCTATTTTGTTTCTATTTCAGACTTGCTGTGACATTAATGATGAAAAATAAAAAAAAATAAAAAAAAAAGTAGTAGATATCCTAAAAAGCCAGCATGAGGAAACAAAGACACATGATGTGTTTGAGATTTTTCCTCTCTAGAACAACATAAAAAGAAATAAAATACAGACAAGCTAAGAGGAATTACTATTTCCTAAGGCATTTCAGCTAAGTATTCTCACAAATTTCTTAGAGAAAATGAGCAAAACATTTCTACTAGAATCCATTGCACACCCTTTAGCACGTTCGCATACATTGTGCTTACCTTTCTGCACAATATGATTAGAAATAGTCATTTCAACAAAGCATTTTGGTCTTTTTTAAAGAATCTCGATGTTATTTGAGATGGCAAAGTAGAACCAGGCCTCAATAACACTCTTTGCCTACACCTATCAACTGACATGATGAAGAAAGAAACACAAAGAAATCAAGAATAAAAGGTAACTGATCAATAAGTAAATGGATAAGATAGTTTTCTGAAATTTTGTGTGGCTTGGCAAGCTTCAGCTTCATACAGCTCCAGCCAACACTGTATCTGTCTTCACACGAACACTAAAAATTATAATTAGATTCTGAAAAAATGACCAGTAATTGCTTTATTGAAGAATCATACAAGTAGCAGTCCCAGGAGAACACAATGAAATTTCAATGGAAAAAGCAGCCTCACTGTAAACAGAATAAAATAAAATACAGTTAAACTAAATTAAAAAAAATGCTAGTCTTAGACATGTTGGGAATTCCCTGCTTGGAGGAAAGCAAGAGATAAAAAACAGAAGGACCATTAACACCCAGAGCTCATTATCTCCACCGTGAAATAGAAATATAGGGACACAGTAAACAAATGAGCAAATAACTGAGGCAAACAGGAGGCAGAAAGAAAGGCGTGCTGAGGGTTCCTTATGAGCATCCCTTCTTTACATCAGCTCTTAACAAAGGCAGCAAAATGACCTTCTTTTAGAAAGTTCCCACCGGGACGGAGGAGAGAGAATGAGAATTCAAATTAAGTGGAGTCTTTGCAGAGGCATCACCATGTTGAAGGAACCACTTGAAGCCCAAGGGTATCCAGACAACACGAGGCAAGGACAATATAATACCAAAAAAAGGACAAATTTTCCAACAAATATGTTATTCAAATATAAAAGTGGCATGAATTCTTAGGATTATAGCATCTATGCGCATTTCTTCATACTCAGAAAACAAACAAACAAATGAAAAGAAAACAAAACAAAAAGCATTACTCAAGGAAGGCATCCTGTCAGCCAAATGTAAAGGATTATCTCAGTTGGAAGTCAGGGAGGAAGTGTCAAATCCATGTTCCAGACAGTCTATGGCTAATCAAGTACCAAAGGAGACAGGCAGTGATCAATTTGCAGTTTAAAATCTTGATAATGTAAAAATTAAAATGTAAGAAAAAATGAGAGGTAAAGGTGAAGAAGAATGTGAATCAATGTAGTTGTATTCTAATATGCCTGTAATGATGTTCCCTAAGTCTCACCTCAGCTGACTTTTTTTTTTTAATTTTTTTTAACGTTTATTTATTTTTGAGACAGGGAGAGACAGCATGAATGGGGGAGGGTCAGAGAGAGGGAGACACAGAATCTGAAACAGGCTCCAGGCTCTGAGCTGTCAGCACAGAGCCCGACGCGGGGCTCGAACTCACAGACCCACGAGATCATGACCTGAGCCGAAGTCTGCCGCTTAACCGACTGAGCCACACAGGGGCCCCTCAACTGACTTTTAAAATGAGGATATTAATTGTTTCACATGTTCAGAATTCTAGAGTTACATGAAGCCCCCAAACAGGTACATCAGCACCTTAAAAACATCACTAAAGACCTAGGAGTTTTTGGCACTCTCTTTTATAATCATTAGCATTGGTTTCCTTCTAAGTCTGCTCATGCTTATACTTGTAAGTGAGCTGTGAGGAGTTACCCAAGTCACATGCCTCCCTCCCACCCCTCGCGTTTGACAGCAGAGTCGGAGCAAACCTCCCCCATAAGCACAATATATAAATCCTTTCTTTCAATAAGATTGGGCTGGCATAACTCACCTGCTTGCTATTAGGCTAACACCTTTGGAAGAAAAGGTATTGTTAATTGACATGTGTGGACTAAGAACATTCAATACCTGAGTCCAAACACAGCAACCTCTGTGGCATATTGTTGTGTGGGACAAGGGTATGTATTCATACAAAACACAGGCCTGTTGGGAAGGCAGAAGGTATGAGGGAATGGAGAAGGCAGATTGATGCTGGGAAGGAAACTAACATTTTCAAGAGAAGAAGATAAAAGATGGATAAACTGACAAATAGATTTAAGTATATGATTTAAAGTCATACGTACACTAACCAAATAAGTTTTAATCAGAAAGAAAATGCTAACAAAATGGAAAGTTTAGGAAGGAATGAAAGTAATAGGAAATATTAGTATTTTAGCATTTCCATTTTTCAAAGTTTTAAATTAATATCAGTGAAAACTGTTCAATCAACTGTGTTAAGTAAAATATAATGTTAATTTTGATAAAGTTCAGAAGATAGCAATTGAATTAAATTACAATGAAAGTAGACCAATCCATACTATCAGAAGGTAAATACATGAATAGAGAAATCAAAGTATAATCAAAATGAAAAAAAAAAAAACTTAAAAAAAAGAGGATTTTTTTAATGTTTATTTATTTTTGAAAGAGAGAGAAACAGAGTGTGAGCAGGGGAGGGGCAGAAAGAGAAGGAGACACAGAATCTGAAAAGGCTCCAGGCTCTGAGCTGTCAGCACAGAGCCCAATGTGGGACTCAAACTCATGACCTGAGCCAAAGTTGGATGTTTAACTGACTGAGCCACCCAGGTACCCCCAAAGAGGAAATTTTTAAAGGCTATAATATATGGTGAAAGAATGAATACCTGATGTGAGTTAATTTTATGTGTCAACTTGACTGGGCTAAGGGATGACCAGATAGGTGGTAAAATGTTATTTCTAGACATGTCTGAGTTTCCAGAAGAAATTAACATTTGAATTGGTAGACTGAGTAAAGAGGGTCCTCACTAATTCAGGTGGGTAACATCCAATTCATTAAGGGTTGGAATAGAACAAGAGACAGAGGAAGGGCAAATTTACTCTATGCTCAAATTGAGATAATCCATTTCTATGCTCAGACAACTACACTCCTGATACTCAGACCTTTGAATTTGATCTGGGCCCCACACTCTCTGTTTCCCTGGTTCTCAAACCTTCAGACTTGGACTGAATTACACCACTAGTTTTCTTACCTTTTGAGCTTGCAGAAAGCAATTTGTGGGACTTCTCGGGCTTCATAATCATGTAAGTCAATTCCTACAACAAATCTCCATATAGTATATCTATATATCTACCTATATATCTATATCAGTCCTATTTTTCTGGAGAATTCTGATTTACTATTTCAACAACAAATAACTATTAACTGTTCTCACCTGGTTAAAAGAGAGTCACAGGTATTCATACACACACACAAAAAGAAGCCAGAAAAGACAAGAATGCATCTTTTTGCTATAAGAAATATGCATAAAGCAGAGAAAATAAACAGGAAAATACTGCAAAGAAATTGCCAAGCAAATACTAACAGATTTCAGACAGTTATGAAATTAATGTCAAACTTTAATTTGTTTAAAGTGTTAAAAGACACAAAAAGATTCACTCTATAGTAATGAAAGATTCAGTTCAGAATGTGCCTGTCATAAATGCATAAACATAATATTTAATCAATAAAATTCATAAAGCATAAATCACAGAAATGCAAGATTAACTGAATATGACAGAAAAGAAATAATGGGAAAATGTACATTATAACTGTCACCTCATGAGAAATCAGGATGTTAAAAATAAATAAAGATCACACTATATCCAAAATTAACTCAAAATGGGTCAAACATCTAAATGTAAGAGCTAGACTAGGAAAAATTTTTTAATATAATTCACTGTCAAGTTAGCTAACATACATTGTATACAGTATGGTCTTGGTTTTTGGGGGTAGATTCCCGTGATTCATCGCTTACAAACAACACCCAGTGCTCATCCCAACAAGTGCCCTCCTTAATTCCTATCACCCATTTTCTCTGCTGTCCCCCCATCAACCCTCAGTGTGTTCTCTGTATTTGAGAGCCTCTTAGGGTTTGCCTCCGCGTCTGTTCGAAATTGCTTTTCCCCTTCCCTCCCCCCATGGTCTCCTATTAAGTTTCTCTAGTCCCACAGATGAGTGAAAACGTATGATATCTGTCTTTCTCTGGCTGAAATAAGTCAGTCTGGGGGGAAAAAAAAAAATTAATGTTTATTTATTTATTTTTGAAAGAGAGAGTGGAGAAGGGACCGAGAGAGAGGGAGACAGAAAAATCCCAAGAAGGCTCCACGCTGTCAGTGCAGAGCCCAATCCAGGGCCTGATCTCATGAACCAGGAGACCATGGCCTAAGCAGAAATCAAGTGTCAGACACTTACTTAACCGACTGACCCACCCAAGTGTCCCAGGAAAATATTTTTTAAATGAAAGACAAAGGAGTATAAAATATATAAAAAACTATCCATGTGGCGTTCGGGGCTCAGTTGTTTGGGTACAAACCTAACTGAGGGGTGCCAGCAAGCGTAAAGTTGCTTCCTGGAAAGAACAGCCTGGGTGTGAGACTCTTCTGCAAGAATCCTGCTACATTACTTGGGGACTCTTGCCCAGGATTCGGAGACGGTGTGTTTCCACCTCCTTTGCCACCAGGGATGCAAACCTTGAGGGGCACGGAGAGGCAGTCTGGGCTGACACCAGAGAACCGCTTGATCCCCAGGAGACTAGCCCTCCTAGCATGCTGGAGCGAGGACTCCGTGTGCTCCAGCGGAACCTGGGAACCCAGGAGGCCCAGGAACCAGCTTAAGGAGTGCCCGTCAGATGGGTAAGAACCCGGGTTCATTTTGACAGACCTGCTTGGAAGAGGCCGAAGGGGAGCCTGATCACCTCCCGGAGGTGCACTAGTAGTTCCACAAGGGAGGAGGATCAGAGCTGCAACTCTAAGGCGTCGGGCGCTGGGCACTGGGTGGCAGGTTGGAGTCGCCGTGTGACTGTGTATGGGGACTCGTGCCTCGTTCATCTCCTGGATCCACGACTATGATAATGACAGCCGACTGTCTCTGGTTCTGCTACCTCAGAACAGGGACTTTAAGGAATATTCCCGAGCAGCTGCCGAAACTCTTTGTTTTGGGGAAGGTTCCCTGTCTTCTCTGGACCGACACGGACTGCCTGATTCCGCTTGTGGAAGACGAAACAAAAGAAACCTGGAGTCTGCTCCTCTGAGTTTACAAGATTTAAAGCTAGGCCTTCTGCTGGCGCCTCTCCTCTTCCGCCTTCCTTCCCCCCCCCCCTTTTCTGCACCACCTGGGGTGCGGCCTGCATAACTGACTCCTCAATGCTTCAGGCACCATCAGCTCCTCCCACCCTAGATGTTTAGGTGTGAAGACCGCCCACGTCAGATGTGCCCCGCCAAGGTTCCAGGTAAAAAATAACCGTGGGTAACAAATTGTCTAACGTGGACCCAAGTAAAAGGTATTCAGTGTTTAAGTTCATTTAAGTTGGTTTGAGAGAGACAATGTCTATCAACATTAAACAAACATTTATTCTACCTAGATTGGCCGAAGGTCAAATAAGCTCATGTTATCTCTGTTCCAATTGGTTAACAAAAGGATGACTCTAATTTTTTTTTTAAATGTTTTTATTTATTTTTGAGACAGAGAGAGACAGAGCATGAGCAGGGGAGGGGCAGAGAGAGAGGGAGACACAGAATCTGAAGCGGGCTCCAGGCTCTGAGCTGCCAACACTGAGCCCGATGGGGGGGCGGGGGGCGGGGGCGGGGCTTGAACTCACCGACTGTGAGATCATGACCTGATCAGAAGTTGGACGCTGAACTGACTGAGCCGCCCAGGCACCGCAACAAAAGGATGACTTAAAGTGGTGGTTACTTTTGTCTGTCTCAAAGTTTTCATGGGTAATTGTTAAATTAGCTTTCAAAGTCTTTGGTAAAAGACTTTAATACTGAAATGTTAAAGTTTTGCTTGCATGATAAATTGAGATTGAATTCATTGGATATCTAATGAGATAAGAGGCTAAAGAACTAATTGCTAGATGTAGGTTTTTGCTTCTGACTTGTGGCAAAAAACTAAGGATATTTGGAACTGTGGAAAAACATGCTTTGTGCTTAATGGATTCATAAGTTTGCCATCAAAAAAAAAAATTCTGATGTAACATAGAGTTTACAATTGGTTACTACTTAGTTTTCACTGGAGACTAAGGTTTCTAAGAGTTAAAATTCTGCTAACTATAGCTAAAACTGATAAAAATTTTAAAAAAGCAACTCTGTATGTAGAAAATTAGGAGATATGAGAGAAAGATATAAGAAATGAAAAAAATATTTTTTTTGAAGGTAAAAGAAAGTAGTTTTGTCATAAATGAGACTGGGTTTTGGAGGGAAATGGCTTGGAGCAAAATCTAAATGCAAAGAAAAGTTGTAGAAGTTTCGTAAAGGAAAATCTTTAAAAAGAAATTTTATATGTGGTCAGGATGGACTAAGGGTAAAATAAGTGGATTTTAAAAGCACACTGGGTTAAAATTAAAATTCCTCCTCCTTTGATCCAAAGGCTGGGAAAATGATGTCAATACCCTTGGTGCCGGCCTCCAAATCCTCCACATTTGTGTTGTTCCTGTTTAGCAGAGGAATGGGTGCCTCTACCGTATGAGGGAGGGATGATATATGAAGGGCTTTTACTAAGGTACATGGGAGCCATTTTACTAAACTTAGCCGATTGTATGCCAGAAATGGATATCCACATGGCTGAAACATATTCCTGTGGGCATTGTTGAAAAAGGCAGGGGAATAGACCTTGACTTGGCCCTTTAACCCCCTCCCTCAATAGCCAATGGTCAATATGTAAGTTACTGTTGGGCCAAAATAAAATTAGTGAATCCTACAACAACCAGAAATGTCCTGCTTGGTCACAGTCCGTACCCCCAAGATCCTGCAGGGGGGAAACAGAAGAGTAAGAAAACAACAACAACAACAACAACAACAACAGGAAAGACCAGGCCAGCTCTTGGAGGTAGGGTCAAGCCTGGGTGAGAATGACTACTCCCAGCACCTCTTGAGACTGACAAGGCTTTTGACTGCCAGTCTCATAGCCAGCCAAAATGAGAGGCCAGGAGATGAGGTTTCTCCTGGCAGACTATAGGAAATTGAGATAAGGGACAACTTTCTTCCTTTTTCCTATAGATGGGTATTTCCCCAACCAAGGCCATTACTCCTTTGGAATGCATTATGATTCATTTTCTTTTGTACAAAGGCTTGGCCCCAAAACAAATTGGAAGAGGGAAACTGGCCTCCAGAGGAAATTATCAATAACAACACTATCCTACAATTGGATGTGTTTTGCAAACGTGAAGGGAAATGGGGAGAATTCCCCTATGCTCATTGTTTTTCAGCCTTAAGAAAAAAATTGAGATACATGTAAGCAATATAAGGTGGAACCTAATTTAATGGCAACCCTTTCTAAAGTCCAGCAATCAGGAGGGGAAACAATTAAGGGCCCCTTACCTGTGTCCAAAACAGACGTAGAGAAGGACAAAGGGAAGTCTGCCACTTCAATTGACCTCCTCCTCCTCAGGCCTATATCTATATCTATATCTATATCTATATCTATATCTATATCTATCTATATCTGTATCTATCTATATCTACATCTATATCTACATCTATATCATCTATATCATCTATATCTGTATCATATCTATCTATCTATCATCTATCTATCTATCTAAAACACAATTCTGGGGGCGCCTGGGTGGCGCAGTCGGTTAAGCGTCCGACTTCAGCCAGGTCACGATCTCGCGGTCCGTGAGTTCGAGCCCCGCGTCAGGCTCTGGGCTGATGGCTCAGAGCCTGGAGCCTGTTTCCGATTCTGTGTCTCCCTCTCTCTCTGCCCCTCCCCAGTTCATGCTCTGTCTCTCTCTGTCCCAAAAATAAAATAAAAAACGTTGAAAAAAAAAAATTAAAAAAAAAAAATAAAAAAAAATAAAACACAATTCTGCTCCCTGCTAACCACCTTATCCAGGCCCTCCCTCTAATGTAACAGGCATGTTTTCCTTACAAGAAGCTAGGATGCCAGAACAAAAAACCTTTACATTACAAGGTTTAAGACAGATAAAAAGAGATCTAGGTAAATCTTCTGATCGGATAAGTATATAAATGGGCTTTTCAGAATATTGCATATGTTTTTTGAGTTGACCTGGAAAGATATAATGCTTTTGTTCAATCAGACTGTTAATGAGACAGATGTTTTGAAAAAAAGAAAATTAAGGAAATCTAAGATTTAGCCCTTAAATGATGCTAAATTAGCCATTGTTTTACAAACACACGATAAAAGCCCAATGGTCTTCCTGGAGAGGTTGAGGGAGGCTGTCATTAAATATATGGCTATCTCCCCTACTACCCCTAAAGCTGAGATGATTTTAAAGGACAAATTTGTCTTTCAGTCAGCCCTAGATATTCAAAAAAAATGCAAAAATTGGCTGTTAGCCTTGAAGGGATCCTGGAGGAGCTCTTATGAGCTGCCAATTGGGTATATTACAAACAAAACAGAAAAGGAGGCTTAAAAAAAAAAAAAAATCAGCAGCCTTAGTTGTGGCCTCATGTACCATGTCAGACCGGACTTCCCAAGTTTATATGGCCACTTATATGGTCATTGAGAGCACTAAAATGAGAACATCTTCAGAGTGGACAACCAAAATGAAAACCCCATAAGCCACGCCCCTTATGTGGAGCCAATCACTGGAGACCTGAATGCCCTCAAGGATCTCTATGCGTGAAGGCTCAGATAACCACTCTCCCTGGAAGAGACTAACCTGGGCATGGGGCTCTCACGGTGGCTCCCCCAAACCAACTATCAGAAACCCAGAACCTTGGGTGACTCTAAATATGGAAGGAAAACTGGTTGATATCCTTCCTGACACGGAGGTACCTTTTCTGTCCTCCTTTCCACCCCAAGCCAACTATCCAAACACAGCATGACGATTGGAGGCATCTTTGGAAAACTTCTAACTAAATTTTTCTCTCAGCCCCCGGGGTGTATATGGGGAAACCTAATTTTTTCTCCTTTCCTGGTAATGCCAGAGAACCTTATTCTCTTGCTAGAAAGGGACATTATAAGTGAATTAGAGACTATGGTGCTACTAACTCCAGGACAGATAAACAATTATGTGAGTTTTTGAAAATTACTGGGTATTGTAGGCTATAGATACCAGGGTTCAGGAAAATAGTTTGCTGCTATATCATTTTTTTTTCAATTTTATTTTTTATTTTTTTAAAATTTACATCCAAATTAGTTAGCAGACAGTACAACAATGATTTCAGGAGTAGATTCCTTAATGCCCCTTACCCATTTAGCCCATCCCCCCTCCCACAACCCCTCCAGTAACCCTCAGTTTGTTCTCCACGTTTATGAGTCTCTTCTGTGTTGTCCCCCTCCCTGTTTTTACATTAGTTTTATTTCCCTTCCCTTATGTTCATCTGTTTTGTCTCTTAAATTCCTCATGAGTGAAGTCATATGATTTTTGTCTTAAAGGAGATTCAATCCCACCTACTCTCTTTTAAATAAATAAATAAATAAACAAACTGGGGTTTGACTCCTAAATACTGTCTCCAGCCCTTAAAATGGTGACAAACAGAGCAGGGCAATTACTATTACCAAGCTCACAGAGCTAAACGATCATTAAAATACAGCATCAGGCCTTTCATTTAGGGAGGGACAAAACTTATCAAGTGGACCAAAGGATCTTTACTGAAAAAAAAATTATCAAGGCCAGTTCTGCAGGTAGTATCAACCAGTGAATTATGTCTTAGAAACAATCTTCTCAACCACAAACTTGCTCTCCCAGACGGTCAAGGAACTGGAGACTATCCAGGAAAGACTGACAGGTTTCTCTCATATGCCAAGATCAAAAATAAAAAAAAAAAAAGTCCAACATCTGTTGGTATAGGTTAATATTTTTACTAATTGGGTAAAGGCCTTCCCCTACAAAACAGAAGAGGCACAAAAAATAATAAAATTCCTGCTTTATAAAATAATACCCAGGCTTATCTAAACATTTACGAATTAATAATGGTAAACAGTTGCCTTGACTCTTTCTCTAGTAGAACTTCTGGCTCTTGAAAAAGTTTTACATCTCAAAGTAAAACAGGCTGTTTGCTTATACTCAGCAAAACTGTAAATAACACCTCACAAGCATTAGATGCTTTTTTTTTTTTTTCTTTTAAATTAAGCTAGGGCCAAACTCTTGGAAATAGAGCCATCATTGATTACTTAGTGCTCCTGCTTCTCCATCACCTGGGTTATGAGAGATTCCCTGACATATGTTGTTTACAAAGTCAGGGTCTCTCCTAGATTATTTGACAGGTTTGGAAACTGTAGATATAGTCTTAAGATGCCATCTTGTTAGGGGCGCCTGGGTGGCTCAGTCGGTTGAGCATCTGACTTCAGGTCAGGTCATGATCTCGTGGTTTGTGAGTTCAAGCCTCGCGTCGGGCTCTGTGCTGACAGCTTAGAGCCTGGAGCCTGCTTCTGATTCTGTGTCTTCCTGTCTCTCTGCTCCTCCACCATTCACGCTTTGTCTCTCTCTCTCTCTCAAAAATAAACATAAAAAAAAATGCCATCTTGTTGGTCAGTATAATCTTTACTTTGTGTTTTTCTCTTTGTGGCTACCAATGTTTATGCTGCCTCATGCCTGCCTGCCAGCTTTCCTGTAGAACCACTCTATGGGCGGCTCGACTGACACTTGGGCAGATTCTAACTACTGTACCCCCGCGCCGTCCCTCATCAGCTTAAGAAGCCAGATCGGCCATCGTCCCTGCTCCCTAATGGCAGTTAGGTTCCCTATTCCAGGGGAGAAACAAATAGGGAAAGGGTTAATAGATATGGACCTTCAGGGAGTCAGACTGCAGCTGCAAGTGGGGGGCTGAAGAAGCAGATGGGGTTCTCCCTTTATAAAATCCCTCATGGGTGCCCCCCTACTATCAAGGGCATAGGGCAGGGAGATCTAAATGAGATAGACAGTCTAACCATAAGACAACAGATGAGGGCCCTGGGCTTTACGCTAACCACCTTACACCACTGGGTCAGGGAATCTGACCACAGACGCTCACCCCTTTAAACCAGGAGATGCAATACGGATAAAGGAGTGAAATGTCCAACCCCTAAAACCCCTCTGGAACGGCCCATTCACTGTCATTTTGTCCACCCCTACTGCAGTAAAGGTAGCCTAAGTGGGTCCTCGGATTCCCTACGGCAGAGTGAGGCCGGCATCTCGAAACTGGGAGTGCATTCCTGATCCATCAACGCTGTGCAAGCTGACCATACGGAAGAAGCCATCTACAACTCCAGAGGCCCTGGGAGACTGCAGCCTTCCTGCAGCTCCGGAAGCTGACTAATCTATGCACAGCAGAAGGTTGAGGGATCGAAGGTCCAATGAAAAAAAGACTGTCCTTAGTTTTCTGTATGTTTCCTTACTGTGATACACCGTTATGCCTTGTTTCTCGCTATTATTGTGATTCCTGCTCTACTCTTTGCCATAGGATTGGCCGAGTACAACCTGGCTGGCTGGAAATGTGGTGAGAGGTTTCTGTTAATACTCACCTTCCTTTTATGAATAGGATAATTCGTTGGTACCAACGTGGGGAAACAATGGCCATAAGAGACTAAAAAAATTAGCTCCCCACAAACCTTATAGTAAAACAAAATACCCCAGTCTTACTATCGGGGCTTGGCTTCTCAAAAGTTCAATTATTGGGAAAAACCGTCTTGCCTAGTGGGGAAAAAAGTTCATCGTTGTCTCTGTTAAAAACTGAACATGCCTAAGCCAAAGATTTTATAACTCAACAGCCCGAAAAACCCAAAGGTGGGGGACCCCATATCACTTTGAGCCAGAGGTCCACCCCTTGTCTAACTTCTCTCATCTCCGAGAGGGCTGAGACAATGTCATCGCAGCCAGCAAATGGCTGGTCCTAGGTGGACTATACTAGATACGTGGAAGGACAGCCTACATAGCCCTTCCCTCAATCTGGTCAGGATCATACATGCTGGGAGCTATTCATCTGTCTTTCTTGTGGCTCTCACTTGCCAGAAGGAAACATTTGGGAGTCTAAGTGTATGGAGACAGGGAGACTCAAAGGAAGCAGCGTGCCTTACAAATTGGCAATTAAAAAGGTAATAAATGGCCTCCCGAGCATATAATCCAATATTATGGCCCTGCCACTTGGGTGGAGGATGGGTCCCGGGGTTCCCAGGCTCCCATTTGCGTGCTAAACTGCATAATTAGACTGCAAGCGGTTGTAGAAATTATAACGGATGAAACTGCCAGAGCTCTCAACTTACTAGCCAAGCAACAAATCAAAATGCACAATGCCATCTATCAAAATCGCTCAGCCTTAGATTACCCGCTTGCTTCTGAGAGAGGTGTTCGTGGAAAATTTAACCTGAGCAACTGCTACCTACAGATAGATAATAAGAGAAAAGTCATAGAGGAGATCACAGATCAAATAAAAAAGGTCGCTCATGTCCCAGTCCAGACCTGGAATGGTTGGAACCCCCGGGAAGGTATTTGGAGGATGGTTTTCAACTCATGGAGGGGCGGGATTCAAAACTCTCATGGGAATTATCCTCCTAATTTTGGAATTATCCTCTTAATTTTGCTTAATCTTACCCTGCTTAGCTCCCCTGGTTGTGTGGTCTGCCTCCAGTCTCATTGAGGCCATAATTAAAAAAAAAAAAAAAAAAAAGATGGCCACTCATGTAATGATGTTATAAAAATATAAACCACTGAACCAAGATGATGTTCTTTGACCCTAAATAGAGGGGTCTGAGCATCAAAGCGGGAAATGCAGTAGGGTGTCCTCCCTAAGAAAAGCAAAAAACCTCAAGGCAACCTGTCTATAAGCTTAGGTGACAATATCCCTCATGACCTTGTAACATGAAACCACTTAATCAGACTGTACATTTGTGTGTTACCATATATAGGAGACAAAGAAGTAAAAAATATATAAAAGACTACGCCACATGGCATTCGGGGCTCAGTTCTTTGGGTACAAACCTAGCTGAGCGCTGCGGGCAAGAATAAAGTTGCTTTCTGGAAAGAAAAGCCTCAGCATCATGACTCTCTGTGCGAGAATCCTGTTACAAAAAAATTTAAAATTATTTTTCACCTAAGAAATTAGATGATACTTTAGTTCATCAATGAAATGTAAGCTTACACTCATATACATGTGTTGCAGCCAAAAATCAGTGCAAATTTTCAAAGATTAGTGATAATGTCTTGTTAAAATGTATGCATTTCTTTGAACAAGCATCACACTGCCAAGAATTCCCTTTAAAGATACAATAACAATGATTTATCAAGAAAAAAATGCAAGGTGCATTTGGATTGTTGGATTCATATGTACAAACACACAGAAAAGCTCTTGTCCAATAATATAATCACACCAAAAAAATCAAGCTATGCACATGGCATAAAGTAATATACAAAATATTTTAAAATTAAGTGCTTGGTATGTACTGATAACAAAATACTTTGGGAAAGGGAAAATTGCCAGAAGCAGATCTATGTAGACAGCCTATTCTCTTTTGAGTAAACAATAATCAAATACTATCTAAATTGATGAACATATGAAAAATTTTTGTCCTTAGAGAAATAGTGAAAGATGTTAAAACGAATTCCTCTGGGGAAAAAGATTTGGGGTGCAGAGAATTGAGGTCCCCGATGTGTATGTCTGTATGCATGTGTATCTACAAGTATGAGGAAAGTGAGGAAACAATACACAGAGACTGCACATGGATGTGACAAGACAATCTGCAACCCACACTAATTCAAAGGGAATCCAGAATACAGAGTTAAAAATAATTATATGAAATTCAGTCTTCAAGGAATGTGCAGAAATCTTCATGTGGGCTCTGGGTTTCCCCATGGCAATAAAGGGTGGAGGAGTGTTTGAAGGCAATTTCATCTAGATTTCAAGAGCAAGAGGAAACCAAATGATATTGGTCCACCCTACATCAATTTACACTGGTTGCTGTGTGTTGTGTGATTATATAAATACCTGGGTTTGCCTTCCAATTCTCTTCTTGACTATAACTTTTACCTGGAGTTAGCGTCATGACACCAGTAAAAGTCTTCTACTCATTGTCTTTTGCTCACGGGCCTCCATGTCTCTGAAAAATTTTTTAACCCAATGTCACTAAATCTCGTCCTTCTCTGAAACCCAGCTTAAGACGTAACAAATGTCTAACCTTGACTATAAGTGAACAATTCTCTTCAGTTTGCTAGGTCTCAGGAATTTTTTCTTCAAAATAAAGAAATTGAATTTGACATCTCTTAGTTCTAAAATTCCATGGGTTTATGTTGCCTAAGCCCCAATCCTAGTCTTGTGAATTTATCTCTTACCCATGTCCAAGATGTGAAAGTGTATTGCAATTTTTCTAGCAAAAGGGATAATTTTGAGATTAGGTCTTGCACAAACTTGACAGAGAATGAAAAAAGGAAAACACTTTCCGTACATTTTACTGTATCAACATATCATTTTCTTATCATTTAATAAATGTTTGAGATATTCCATAAGACTAGAGGCAAGCATACACACACACAATTTTGTAATAATAGTAGATACAACAAAAAGATTTTGAAAGAACTACTCAGTTAAAAAACAGAAGAAAAAAACAGAAGACACTTATACTAACATCCAATAGAAGATTCTGTGTGCATGGGCTCACATGTGCCATATGCAATTTTTAGCTATTTTAATTTTTTTTCCCTGCCATAAATTTCTTCCAGTGGCATTTCTTTCTATTTGTGAGTCCAGGTAAGAAATATCTCTACACTTCAGTACCAGAAAATTCAGTCTTGACTATGTTAGAAAATCATAAGTCAACATTGATTTTCTAAATACTAGTAATCAACAGAAGGAATAGCAATGGTGTTTTAAAAATTCACTTCATAATAGAATTTTGTCACTGGGAGACATTTCCTGAAGTGAATATTAGAGTCTATCAGTTTTTTAGGACTGATTCCAAACATTGTCAATAGAATATTTTTATTTGCTCCAACAAAAATTGCCATGCTCAAGATTAGAGAAGATAACAAAACTTAATAATGTGAAAGAAAATCTGCACAAATTTTGGAGGTTACTATCCACCTTAAGGAATAATAAAATGTTAATCAAATGGTGTATAAATCTATGCCCCAACTTTTTAAAATTTAGCTTATATCTCAGGTTAGGAATAAATAATTATTTGAAAAAAAACTTATCTATGTACATAATGTAACATTTTTGTGCCAAAAATGTATAAACAAAGCAAGTCTAGGGAGAATTTTCCTAACTGTTCAAAACTCCATAAAATCCCAATGGTTGTCAGAAAGCATCAAAAATAAGAAAATAGGAAGAAATAGGAAGAGATTGGTAAAAGAATACAAACTTTAAGCTATAAGATGAATAAGGTCTCAGATGTAAATATATAACATGGTGACTCTAGTTGATAGTACTTTATCATATAATTAAAATTTTCTAAGAAAATAGAACTTAAATGTTTCCACCAAAAAGTAAATATGTGATCATGTGTTAATTAATTAGACGAGTGAATCCTTTTGCAGGGTGTATGTGTAACAAATCATTATGACATAGAGTATGAATACCTTACAAGTTTATATGTCACTTATACCTCAATAAAGCTGAAATTTTTAAAAAGGCATAAGAAAAATAACAATATTTCAGCATTACAACCTTTATCGAAAATAAGCACCACCCTTTCATGTTACAATATATATACAATAGTATAATCTATTCTGAATGGAAATGCAACTCTAAAATCACTTCATTATAAACAAACATTAAAAAAGGAGGGGTGCCTAGGTGGCTCAGTTGGCTGAGCATCTAACTCTTGATTTTAGCTTAGGTCATGATCTCTCAATTTGTGGGATTGAGTCCCGCATCAGGCTTTGCACTGACAGTATGGATCCTGCTTGGCATTCTTTCTTTCCTTCTCTCTCTCTCCTCTCCCCTGCTCACACACATTCTCTCTCTATCTCTCTCTCAAAAATAAATTAACATTGGGGCATTTGGGTGGCTCGGTCTGTTAAACATCCAGCTCTTGGTTTCGGCTCGGGTCATGATCTCACTGTTCATGGGCTTGAGCATTGGGCTCCGTGCTGACGGTTCAAAGCCTAGAGCCTGCTTCAGATTCTTATCCCTCTCCCTCTGCCCTTCCCTTGCTTGTGCTGTCTTTCTCTCAAAAAGAAATAAAGTTAAAAAAAGTAAAAGTAAGTAAATAAATAAAACACTAATAAAATCACATCACTAATTTGTTTATTTTTATTTTTATTTTTTAGTGTTTATTTACTTTTGAGAGAGACAGAGAGAAAGCAGGGAAGAGGCAGAGAGGAAGAGACACACAGAATCCAAAGAGGCTTCAGGCTCTGAGCTGTCAGCACTGAGCCCTATGTGAAGTTTCAACCCACAAACCGTGAGATCATGACCTCAGCTGAATTTGGATGCTTAACTGACTGAGCCACCCTGGTGCCCCCCCACCTTTTTTAAAAATTTTTTTAAATGTTTATTACACTAATTTGTAAGTGAAATAAAATACATGTTCATTTTTTTAAATTTTTTTAACATTTATTTATTTTTGAGACAGAGAGAGACAGAGCATGAATAGGGGATGGACAGAGAGAGAGGGAGACACAGAATCAGAAGCAGGCTCCAGGCTCTGAGCCATCAGCCCAGAGCCCGATGCGGGGCTCGAACTCACGGACCGTGAGATCGTGACCCGAGCTGAAGTCGGATGCTTAACCGACTGAGCCACCCAGGCGCCCCAATACCTGTTCATTTTTAAGTAAACGGTATCTTCTTGAATCAACTCTGAGAGATTTATATTAACATAAATTAATATATTAATTATCTATTATATAACAATTCTTCAAATTATACAGGAAATATACTAATTAATGTATATTAATTCTTAAAAATATATAATCTATCTCTCTCTATATATAAATATATATTAATTCTTCAAATTCTACAGGATTACAAAACTCCTGTTTTACCTTATTTTCAATGTCAAAGCACTGTTTGGGAAAGATAATATGAATAGAGAATAATTGAGATCATCAGGCAGAAATTTTTTTAAAGGAAAACAAAGAAATCAAACAGATTTATTAATTATTTTAGTGATATCTTACAACCACAAACATGGTATTTTGTGGATAAATCTTTTAATTAAAAACAACAACAACAACAACAACAACAAAATAGAGAGGAGTCTGTGCAGATGGCAGAATAGGAAGCACTAAGAATCTGTCTTCACACCTAGACAATAAATACACTGACAAAATCTGTCTGATGTAACTATTTTGGAACTCTGGAGTCTCTTGAAGGCTTATACTTTCCAGGGGAAGGCTTAAATATTATAGTTAATTTCAGGCAATTTCATCTGTTAGCACAATAATATCTACTCATCCTCCACCCCCAGACCCATGATAAACAACCATAAAAATGTTCTAGGAGCAATTTGTCTGTTTCTTGTGGAAGCCAGGGAAGGAAGCAAAAATAATCCTATGCAGCAAATATCAAAGTTCTGTGTCTGATTAGTGATTTTCGCTTCTGATCTTAGAAGTGCTGACAAGGAGGTGAACAGTTGACTATTGTACCTCTTGTCATTGTTGCAAGCCACTCCCACTTTGCCTGAAGTGACTTCCAAGATACTTAAAGAGCTGGTGCCCATTTGCTGCCCCCCTTCTTTTCTTCTCCCCCTCCTTTTTTTTTTTTTTTTTTTTGGAAATAGACATTAAAGACTATGGCATCCAAAAGCAACTGTATTTATGGAGGAAATTAGAAAGCCATCCTGCCTGCCCAGAAAAAGGTACAGAATCAGAAATGACTTAAGAAATTTATTTAGTGTAATCCTTGACATCAAAATAGCCTACAGCCAAAAAAAAAAAAAATAAACAAAAACAAAAAGGAAGGAGAATATGATTTCCAGAGTTACCACATTATTAATGCAAATATCGTTTTTAAAAACAAAATGTTACAAAACATACACAGAAATAGAAAAGTATGGCCCATATATATATATTAAAAAAAAAAAACAAAAACAGAAACCATCCCTGGAAAAAACTGATTGCAGATCTACTAGAAAAAGACTTTAAAACAACTATAATAAAGATCTCAAATATCTAAAGTAACATATGGATAAAGTCAAGAAAATGATGTCTGAACAAAATGAAAATATTAAGAAAGAGAAAATTTAAAAGGAAACTAAAAACACATTCTGAAGCTGAAAAGTATAACTGAAATGAAAAATTCCCCAGAGTGATTCAAAGACAGGCAGAAGAAAGACTCAGTAAATTCAAAGACAGGACACTAAAAATTATCAAGTTTGAAAAAAAAAAGATAAAAAGGCATTGAATAAATATGAACAGAGCCTAAGGGACTTGTGGGACACCATTGAATACATCAATATACACAGTATAAGAGTCTCAGAAAGAGAAGAGAGAGAAAAGACCATATTTGAAAACAATAATAGCTGAAACTTCCCAAATTTCTTGAAAGACATGAATAGAAATATCCAAGAAGCTCAAAAAACTCCAAGTAAGATTTCAGGGCCCCACACCAAGATACATTATGATCAAACTTTTGACAGACAGTGGGAGAATCTTGAAACAATAGAGAAATGCTTCAATCCATAAAAGGAATCCTCAGTAGATGATCAGCAGATTTCTCACCAGAAACTCAGGAGACCATTGAGCAGGGGACTGAAAGTTTCAAACTACTAACATCAAACAAATAAACACTGTCAACCCAAAATCCCATACCTATCAAAATTGTCCTTCAGAAGTGAGGAAGAAATTAAGATATTCACAGATTTGAAAAGGCTAAGAGAGTTTGTGACCATTAGACATGCCCTGCAAGTTATGCTAAAGGGAGTCCCATGGAATAAAATGAAAGTATACTAGACAATAATTTTAATAAAGATAAAGATCTCAGTAAAAATAAATGTATGGGCAAATATGAAAGCTAGTATTAATAAACCAGTGGAATGTAACTCCATTTTTCATTTTCTATATGCCGTAAGAGACTAGTTCATGCACACATAGATAAATAATATGCACACACAAAATATATAATAAAATAAAAATTATATATATTTAATAATAAAATTATTTTTATTACTTTTATTTTATCCTAATTTTATTTTATTTTATTTTAATAATTTTCTACTCTTTTATTATTATTATATATTAGCCAGAAGCCAGTATTATTGTAATTTTGGTTTGTAACTCCACATTTTGTTTCTACATAATTTAAGAGACCGATGCATTTAAAATATTTTTTAATTTATGTTTTGCGGTACATGGTGTATAAAGATGTGGATTGTGATATCAACAATTAAAAAGAGATGGGGTTGAAGCTGTAAAATAACAGACTCTTGTGTTTTGTTTAAGTTACACTGGCATAAATTCCATTTACAGTGTTATAACTGTAAGGATGTTAAATGTTATCTCTATGGTACCCCAAAAGAAAATATCTATAGAAAATACACAAAATGAGGGGTGTGTGGGTGCCACAGTCTGTTAAGCATGGACTGTTGATTTTGGCTCAGGTCTTGATCTCATAATTCATGGGATCAAACTCCACGTGGGATTCTGCACAGACAGTGAGGAACCTGCATGGGATTCTCTCTCTCCCTCTATCTCTTCCCCTCTTCCATTTGAACATGATCTCTCTCTCACTCTCTCTCGCCCTCTTTTAAAATAAATAAGTTCCTTTTTTTAAAAAAAAAGGAATATACACAAAATGAAATGAGAAAGGAATTGAAATATTTTTACAATCAACTAAACACAAAAGAAAACAGCAATACAGGAAGGAGGAACAAAAAAGCTGTAAGATATATGGAAAACATAAAGCAAAAGAAACGGCAAGGATGGAGAACTGGAACCCTTGTATACTGTTTAATGGGAAAGTAACATGATATAGTCAGTTTGGAAAACAATATGGGCAGTTTCTCAAAAAGTTAATAAAGCAATTAGCATTGACCTAGCAATTCCATTTCTGGGTATATACTTCTACAAAGTTGAAAAGGGACCTCGAAGAGAAACTTGTACACCATGTTCATTGCAGCATTATTCACAATAGCTAAAAAGTGGAAGCAATCCAAGTGTCCATCAATGTATGAATGAATAAGCAAAATGTGGTTTTTGCATACAAAGGAATATTTTTCAGCCTTAATAAGAAAGACATTTCTGACATATGGTACAATATGGATAAGTCTCAAGGGCATTATTCCAAGTGAAATACACTAGTTGCAAAAAGACAAATAATGTATGATTCCATGTATATGCTATACTTAGATTCATCAAAATCACAGAGACAGAAAGGGGAATGGTGGTTGCCAGGGGGTGGGAGGAAGAGGAAAATGAGGAATTATTTTTTTACTGGGCATAGAGTTGCAGTTTTACAAGATGGAAAGAGTTCTGGGGATGAAAGGCGGTGATGGTAGCACATTACGAATATACTTAATGTCACCGAACTGTACATTTAAAAATTATTAAAATGGTAAAATTTACGTTTGTGTATTTTACCACAATAAAAAAACTGGGGAGGGAAATGAAATAAGTGATGATTTTATGTAGAGTATAAATATAAAGCTACGGAAGAAATCACATAAAATGTAATATTGTGATGCAAATAAGTTTCTGTGTGCCTTGAGATAGAATTTCTAAACACCCCACCATACATGGGCCCTGAAAGCATGAATTTTTGTTTATATGTTGTTTGTTTTTTAATATGAAGATCTAATTGGTCTTGTTAAACAATTCCTGAATCAGGCACCATCCCATCTAGCAAGCAGAGGGGAGCTTCTTGAAAGCATGGGTTTTGTGAAGAGGTTGAAGAAATCTATTTATGAAATATAGTACTGCAACGTGAAAGTATTACAGATTAACATATTGCTTTACATTGTGTATACTCGAACTATCTATGTTAACTGAATTGCTGACTTGAGTATGAGAAAAGATCTCACCCCTTCTGCCATCTGAGAACACAGGGAGAAACTAACCATCTATGATCCAGGAAGCTGGTCCTCACCAGACACCTAATTTGCTAGTGCCTTGAACTTGGATTTCCCAGCATCCAGAACTGTGAGAAATAAACGTTGGCTGTTTCAGCCATTCTGTCTGTGATATTTTTGTGATAGCAGATGAATGGACTGAGAAAAGGCTGGGTGTCTGGGAGCAGAATATCAAGTCTACTTGATGAATTAGTAGTAGGCCAGGATGGCTGGAACAGAGATCTGGCTGCTATATTTGCAGCTCCTTTCCTTGAAGAAATACAATTAAATTGTGAAAAGTTTTAGAATGTCTGATAGAATGTCTCGGAGTCTGACCAACTATATTGGTCACATCTCCCACCTAGAAAAGGAATGTGTAGTGCAGAAGGAAGAATAGAGAATGGTGCAAACAGAAGTTTCCTTTTCCTTATGGGAAGAGACAGAAACATAAGAGAACAAATTCGCTTCCCCTCTTCACACATACAGATAGCATTCTTATACGATTTCCAGGCTGTTTGCTCTGATTTTACCTGTTTTTCTCCCATCTAAGAGCCAGGTCATTGGTTTATAGTATTATTATGATTATAATTCAGCACTGCCTTAATAGTAACAAAATTTTTGTAACATTTGTCTCTTAATTCCATCACAGGATGATATATTATTAAAGAATAACTAACACAGAATCGGAAGAGCTGGGTGCAAACCCTCACTCCATTATTTTCTAGTTTTTGTTATTCTGGCAAGCAGTTAACTCTCTGAGCCTGATTTCCTTAATCTTAAAAATAATAAAAATCAAATTTCTTCACAAAAATGTTGATATTTCCTACTCCCTCATTGTGTTGCCTTAAACTTCTCAATTTACTAAAATTCTAAAATAAAGTGATTAAATATGTCAATGTTTCCCAAACTTCCCTGAGGATAAGAAATAGGTAGGAAGCTTGTTGACAGACAGATTCATAGGCTCCTCCATGGGACATTTCAACATAAGTCTTAGGCTCTTGGAAATTTGCATGATTAATGAGAATCCCAAATGATTTTATCATCACAAAAATTTAGGAAAGTGACCTAGTGTGATTTAAAATACAAAGTTCTGGGCACCAACCCCAATATGACTACTCAAGCTCCGGAAGAGATGCCTGGTAGCTATAATTTTAATCAGTGACCTGGGAAATTTTTGTGATTAAGCATGATTGAGGAACACTACATTGGATAACTGCTAAGGTCTCATCCCGTTCTAACATTCTTTGAATACTATACAGACTAGATTTTAAACCAATTTTTATAAAATTTTATAAAAAGCATCCTACACTCACCATAAAACCTTCAAGTATCTCAGATCACTCTCAACATGTGGAAGGTACAATGTCAAATACAAGTAGAGAGACTTTTTATTTGCCTCTCCTGCCATTTTTTGTTTAGAAAATCCTAGAGATGATATTTTTATATGTGTGGAGAATGGTTTTTTGTGCTTTTTTTTTTTTTGCTTTTGTTTACGTTTTACGTGGCAGACATATTTAGTTTTCATGTACTACTTTAACTGGTCCTTGTTCCTGCAAATACTAATCAATTCTGAGGGGAATCCTAAAATCTAGTATTTGAAGTAAATCCAGGAAAACCGGCCCTGAATTTTAAACACACATGTGAAATCATTCAACAAATATGTTAAATTCGATATATATGTTACATAAAACTGATAGTTTTTGGTACTACAAATATGAATAAGATATAGATCCTATCCTTAAGGTCTTACAGGTTAGTAAGAAAAAAGAAAATAACATTAAAATAGTTTGTAGGTAATATCATAGAAGTCTGTATATTGTGAAATTTTGTAAAGGGAAGTATTGCTATCAACACTTTGGGAAGTGGTTGTGTTAGGCTGAGTCAGGAAACAGTTCACAGAAAAGATATGGCTTGAACTAGGTCTACAAATAAAAGAAGGTAAAAAGCAACATGAGGGATGAGTATAATCATTCCATGAAAAGGTAGCAAATGATGAAAAAAAAGTATGTTTTATTATAGCTGATATGTTAAATTCAAGGCATCACAGGATGAAAATGAAGAAGACAGCACAGTCAAGTTGAATCATGTTTGTCAAGACAGAGAGGTGAACATTCTTTAGTAGATAATGGCAAGCCAGTGAGAAGATGTAAGCCTAGAAGTAATGTGATCAGATTTATATCTGAGAAAGACTACTATAACAAAAGAAATAGAAAATAATCAAAAAGATGACAAAACGAAGTGAGATATCAATTCAAGAGTCCAGACAGATTATAAGGATTTTGTAGAAAGGCCATCACAGAATCTTTGGGAAGAGAAAGTTTCAATCTTTAAGAATGTAGAACTAAATAGAACATGAATGCCAAGTGGAGTCCTAAGAGTAAGGGAATAAATGATGCAAAATTATTTCCAGAAAATTTATTTTGCTGACTGGATTAACAGTGGGATCATTCACTGATATAGGAAACAGCAAGAGAAAAGATAGTTTATTCTAGTACAAGGATAGAAGCAAGGTTAATAAAGAGTTTAGTTTTGTTGTGTAAGTCTTTAGGTGCCTGCGAGACTATTAAGAATAATTTCCTATAAATTCTGGAGTAGACATATCTGGCACTAGAGACATATTCAAGATGGAAATGCATATTTTGGATTCAACCGTTAATTAAGAGTTTATATAAAAACGTTGGATGCTAACTGCTGTGACCATACAGTTTATCCTGGGCAACTTTGGCATAAATTTGAATACTTTCCTCTTTCACATCCAAAAGAGTCCCAGATTAAATGACAAATGTTAAAGTCTCCAACTGTAACATATACCTCTCTAAATAAAACGTTAGAAAAGAATAAGAGCAAGATCTTAAAATGTGGTTACAGAACTTTAACGTGCTATTGCGCAATGGCTTGAGAGATGATGGGTATTTGTAAGAGGAATAAACTTGCAACCAAGCCATAATGTCAATTTGAATCACATGAGTTGTTTAAAGCTATGCATAGATATGACTTGTGCTCCTGACCATGACTAAATAACTGACACTGGATCTTCTCTGCATTTGAAACAACTATAAAACTGGACAAAATATTTGACTCAATCCTTTGGATATTAAAAAGCAGGCGGTGTACGACAGTGATTCTTGAGAAAAAGAAAATATACAAGATGAGCTCTATGATCACCCAAGATCACTATAGCTTCTTTCCTAACAGCACTTATTTCTACAGAGTAGTGAGTTAGGAGCCCAAGTCAAGCAGTGGTCTCATTGAGCTAAGGAGGTGGAGGTCAGGGCTCTAAGCTGCTTAAGTAACTGTGATTGATGGAAGGTGGTAACTGAGAAGGGGAAGCTTCTCTGTGGGGAGTGAATATTTTGTGAATGAGGATTAACTATGAGTCTTTGGCCAAAGGGTTGATTGCACATGCTCAGAGTCAGACTTCATGAGACTTAGAGGAAATCTAGTGCAGCACTAGCATCTAATGCTAAAATTTACTGCTAAGAGACAATTGGATTTTCAGCCCAGCCAGAGGTGAGAGACCTCACTGAGTACCATAAGCATCCAGTTGAGTCCCCAGAAAGCCAACCCTTAAGAGTAAGAATCATGGTTTGGGGTAAGGGATACACTCTAAGACCAAATTCAAAACCAAAACAGACCTAATTTAACAAAGAATCAAACTAAGGCTGACAAGACTAAAGGATCTATCAATAAATTAACTGCCTATGAGAATATAATGCAATAGTATTTATGGAACAACAATCTAACCCAGATTCCCTCCAATAAACCACACAATGTCCACAGTACAATAAAAAGTTGCTAAACATGAAAAGAAATGGGAAAGTGTGACTCATGTTCAAGGAAAATTTAGCCAGCAGAACTAAACTCCAAGAACATCCAAAAGTTGGAACTGACAGACAAGAATCCTAAGGGCTTAGCCTATTGGGGCATTGTAAATGTGCCACTCAGGTACGGGTCCTCAACACTAAGATAATGATAGTAAAAGCTAAGCATACTTAATACTTGCTATAAGTCAAGTATTGTACAGAGTGTTATAAGTACTGCACATTATCTCATCGAATCCTTGTAAAAACCCTACATGACAGTCACTATTATTTTCCCTTTGTTACAAGTAGAAAATCTGAAATTTAGAGAGGTCAAGCAAATCACCTAATTCTGTTGTATATGAAGAAATTAAGCACCTAACAGGTATGCATACACATTTCTTGAGGTAAAATTATGTTTGACCAAAAAGACTTCAGACAGGCATATGATGGTCTGAGAAGCCCATCATTAAAAATGTTGTTGACTAAATAGCAAATGCATTAACATAGCTCCAAGTTCATTTCTGGGTGAAAAAAGTCTCCAAGGAAGAAGAAGCACCAGTCTACTGAAACCGATTGTTTACAGCGTAGGTCCTACAACTACTATAGGAAGAGATTACAGACAAAACTGTTACGTTTACATAGAGTAATAGAAAAAGTGGTTGCGTGGGAGATAAAATGCAACACGACTACAACTAGTATTGGAAATAAATTTTCATTTTACTTGTATCTGCGTAAAATGCCTTAAAGCTCACTAATCAAAACACATCGAATCTTGGGTAGAAAATGCCAGAGAACAAATGATACTAATGAATATATCGTACCTGCAAATGCTTAACTGTCTTCAATTATCTTTAGGTTATAAATACATAGGCTGAAAATATGACCATTTCCTTATCACCTTCCTTTGTGAAGTTCTTAAAACAAAATATCTCCCACAGGTGTGGGACAATAAACTAACTCCACAGCACTGACCTAGCACAAGTTTTTTTTTTTTTTTAAATATATGAAATTTATTGTCAAATTGGTTTCCATACAACACCCAGTGCTCATCCCAAAAGGTGCCCTCCTCAATACCCATCACCCACCCTCCCCTCCCTCCCACCCCCCATCAACCCTCAGTTTGTTCTCAGTTTTTAAGAGTCTCTTATGCTTTGGCTCTCTCCCACTCTAACCTCTTTTTTTTTTTTTCCTTCCCCTCCCCCATGGGTTTCTGTTAAGTTTCTCAGGATCCACATAAGAGTGAAACCATATGGTATCTGTCTTTCTCTGTATGCCTTATTTCACTTAGCATCACACTCTCCAGTTCCATCCACGTTGGTACAAAAGGCCATATTTCATTCTTTCTCATTGCCACGTAGTATTCCATTGTGTATATAAACCACAATTTCTTTATCCATTCATCAGTTGATGGACATTTAGGCTCTTTCCATAATTTGGCTATTGTTGAGAGTGCTGCTATAAACATTGGGCTACAAGTGCCCCTATGCATCAGTACTCCTGTATCCCTTGGATAAATTTCTAGCAGTGCTATTGCTGGGTCATAGGGTAGGTCTATTTTTAATTTTCTGAGGAAACTCCACACTGCTTTCCAGAGCGGCTGCACCAATTTGCATTCCCACCAACAGTGCAAGAGGGTTCCCGTTTCTCCACATCCTCGCCAGCATCTATAGTCTCCTGATTTGTTCATCTTGGCCACTCTGACTGGCATGAGGTGATATCTGAGTGTGGTTTTGATTTGTATTTCCCTGATAAGGAGCGACGTTGAACATCTTTTCATGTGCCTGTTGGCCATCCGGATGTCTTCTTTAGAGAAGTGTCTATTCATGTTTTCTGCCCATTTCTTCATTGGATTATTTGTTTTTCGGGTGTGGAGTTTGGTGAGCTCTTTATAGATTTTGGATACTAGCCCTTTGCCCGATATGTCATTTGCAAATATCTTTTCCCATTCCATTGGTTGCCTTTTAGTTTTGTTGGTTGTTTCCTTTGCTGTGCAGAAGGTTTTTATCTTCATAAGGTCCCAGTAATTCACTTTTGCTTTTAATTCCCTTGCCTTTGGGGATGTGTCGAGTAAGAAATTGCTACGGCTGAGGTCAGAGAGGTCTTTTCCTGCTTTCTCCTCTAGGGTTTTGATGGTTTCCTGTCTCACATTCAGGTCCTTTATCCATCTTGAGTTTATTTTTGTGAATGGTGTGAGAAAGTGGTCTAGTTTCAACCTTCTGCATGTTGCTGTCCAGTTCTCCCAGCACCATTTGTTAAAGAGACTGTCTTTTTTCCATTGGATGTTCTTTCCTGCTTTGTCAAAGATGAGTTGGCCATACGTTTGTGGGTCTAGTTCTGGGGTTTCTATTCTATTCCATTGGTCTATGTGTCTGTTTTTATGCCAATACCATGCTGTCTTGATGATGACAGCTTTGTAGTAGAGGCTAAAGTCTGGGATTGTGATGCCTCCTGCTTTGGTCTTCTTCTTCAAAATTACTTTGGCTATTCGGGGCCTTTTGTGGTTCCATATGAATTTTAGGATTGCTTGTTCTAGTTTCGAGAAGAATGCTGGTGCAATTTTGATTGGGATTGCATTGAATGTGTAGATAGCTTTGGGTAGTATTGACATTTTGACAATATTTATTCTTCCAATCCATGAGCACGGAATGTCTTTCCATTTCTTTATATCTTCTTCAATTACCTTCATAAGCTTTCTATAGTTTTCAGCATACAGATCTTTTACATCTTTGGTTAGATTTATTCCTAGGTATTTTATGCTTCTTGGTGCAATTGTGAATGGGATCAGTTTCTTCATTTGTCTTTCTGTTGCTTCATTGTTAGTGTATAAGAATGCAACTGATTTCTGTATATTGATTTTGTATCCTGCGACTTTGCTGAATTCATGTATCAGTTCTAGCAGACTTTTGGTGGAGTCTATCGGATTTTCCATGTATAATATCATGTCATCTGCAAAAAGCAAAAGCTTGACTTCATCTTTGCCAATTTTGATGCCTTTGATTTCCTTTTGTTGTCTGATTGCTGATGCTAGAACTTCCAGCACTATGTTAAACAACAGCGGTGAGAGTGGGCATCCCTGTCGTGTTCCTGATCTCAGGGAAAAAGCTCTCAGTTTTTCCCCATTGAGGATGATGTTAGCTGTGGGCTTTTCATAAATGGCTTTTATGATCTTTAAGTATGTTCCTTCTATCCCGACTTTCTCAAGGGTTTTTATTAAGAAAGGGTGCTGGATTTTGTCAAAGGCCTTTTCTGCATCGATTGACAGGATCATATGGTTCTTCTCTTTTCTTTTATTAATATGATGTATCACGTTGATTGATTTGCGAATGTTGAACCAGCCCTGCATCCCAGGAATGAATCCCACTTGATCATGGTGAATAATTCTTTTTATATGCCGTTGAATTCGATTTGCCAGTATCTTATTGAGAATTTTTGCATCCATATTCATCAGGGATATTGGCCTGTGGTTCTCTTTTTTTACTGGGTCTCTGTCTGGTTTAGGAATCAAAGTAATACTGGCTTCATAGAATGAGTCTGGAAGTTTTCCTTCCCTTTCTATTTCTTGGAATAGCTTGAGAAGGATAGGTATTATCTCTGCTTTAAACGTCTGGTAGAACTCCCCTGGGAATCCATCTGGTCCTGGACTCTTATTTGTTGGGAGATTTTTGATAACTGATTCAATTTCTTCGCTGGTTATGGGTCTGTTCAAGCTTTCTATTTCCTCCTGCTTGAGTTTTGGAAGAGTGTGGGTGTTTAGGAATTTGTCCATTTCTTCCAGTTTGTCCAATTTGTTGGCATATAATTTTTCATAGTATTCCCTGATAATTGTTTGTATCTCTGAGGGATTGGTTGTAATAATCCCATTTTCACTCATGATTTTATCTATTTGGGTCATCTCCCTTTTCTTTGTGAGAAGCCTGGCTAGAGGTTTGTCAATTTTGTTTATTTTTTCAAAAAACCAACTCTTGGTTTCGTTGATCTGCTCTACAGTTTTTTTAGATTCTATATTGTTTATTTCTGCTCTGATCTTTATTATTTCTCTTCTTCTGCTGGGTTTAGGCTGCCTTTGCTGTTCTGCTTCTATTTCCTTTAGGTGTGCTGTTAGATTTTGTATTTGGGATTTTTCTTGTTTCTTGAGATAGGCCTGGATTGCAATGTATTTTCTTCTCAGGACTGCCTTCGCTGCATCCCAAAGCGTTTGGATTGTTGTATTTTCATTTTCGTTTGTTTCCATATATTTTTTAATTTCTTCTCTAATTGCCTGGTTGACCCACTCATTCGTTAGTAGGGTGTTCTTTAACCTCCATGCTTTTGGAGGTTTTCCAGACTTTTTCCTGTGGTTGATTTCAAGCTTCATAGCATTGTGGTCTGAAAGTATGCATGGTATAATTTCAATTCTTGTAAACTTATGAAGGGCTGTTTTGTGACCCAGTATGTGATCTATCTTGGAGAATGTTCCATGTGCACTGGAGAAGAAAGTATATTCTGTTGCTTTGGGATGCAGAGTTCTAAATATATCTGTCAAGTCCATCTGATCCAATGTATCATTCAGGGTCCTTGTTTCTTTATTGACCATGTGTCTAGATGATCTATCCATTGTTGTAAGTGGGGTATTAAAGTCCCCTGTAATTACCACATTCTTGTCAATAAGGTTGCTTATATTTATGAGTAATTGTTTTACATATTTGGGGGCTCTGGTATTCGGCACATAGACATTTATAATTGTTAGCTCTTCCTGATGGATAGACCCTGTAATTATTATATAATGCCCTTCTTCATCTCTTGTTACAGCCTTTAATTGAAAGTCTACTTTGTCTGATATAAGTATGGCTACTCCAGCTTTCTTTTGGCTTCCAGTAGCATGATAAATAGTTCTCCATCCCCTCACTCTCAATCTAAAGGTGTCCTCAGATCTAAAATGAGTCTCTTGTAGACAGCAAATAGATGGGTCTTGTTTTTTTATCCATTCTGATACCCTATGTCTTTTGGTTGGCGCATTTAATCCATTTACATTCAGTGTTATTATAGAAAGATACGGGTTTAGAGTCATTGTGATGTCTGTATGTTTTATGCTTGTAGTGATGTCTCTGGTACTTTGTCTCACAGGATCCCCCTTAGGATCTCTTGTAGGGCTGGTTTCGTGGTGACAAATTCCTTCAGTTTTTGTTTGTTTGGGAAGACCTTTATCTCTCCTTCTATTCTAAATGACAGACTTGCTGGATAAAGGATTCTCGGCTGCATATTTTTTCTGTTTAGCACACTGAAGATATCGTGCCAAGCCTTTCTGGCCTGCCAAGTTTCAAAGGAGAGATCAGTCACGAGTCTTATAGGTCTCCCTTTATATGTGAGGGCACGTTTATCCCTTGCTGCTTTCAGAATTTTCTCTTTATCCTTGTACTTTGCCAGTTTCACTAGATATGTCGTGCAGCAGATCGATTCAAGTTACGTCTGACGGAGTTCTCTGTGCCTCTTGGATTTCAATGCCTTTTTCCTTCCCCAGTTCAGGGAAGTTCTCAGCTATAATTTGTTCAAGTACCCCTTTAGCACCTTTCCCTCTCTCTTCCTCCTCTGGGATACCAATTATGCGTATATTATTTCTTTTTAGTGTATCACTTAGTTCTCTAATTTTCCCCTCATACTCCTGGATTTTTTTATCTCTCTTTCTCTCAGCTTCCTCTTTTTCCATAACTTTATCTTCTAGTTCACCTATTCTCTCCTCTGCCTCTTCAATCCGAGCTGTCGTCATTTCCATTTTGTTTTGCATTTCGTTTAAAGCGCTTTTCAGCTCCTCGTGACTGTTCCTTAGTCCCTTGATCTCTGTAGCAAGAGATTCTCTGCTGTCCTCTATACTGTTTTCAAGCCCAGCGATTAATTTTATGACTATTATTCTAAATTCACTTTCTGTTATATTATTTAAATCCTTTTTGATCAGTTCATTAGCTGTTGTTATTTCCTGGAGATTCTTCTGAGGGGAATTCTTCTGTTTGGTCTTTTTGGATAGTCTCTGGAGTGGTGAGGACCTGCAGGGCACTTCCCCTGTGCTGTGGTGTATAACTGGAGTTGGTGGGCGGGGCCGCAGTCCGACCTGATGTAGGACAAGTTTTTGAATTCGTCTTTACAAGAGAGCAAAAGTAGTCATGTCGACATTAGGTTGACAAGTTTAAAAATAAACCAGGTGTGTGTTCAAGCTCCCGCATGTCTTTCTGTTGACACAATGATCTGAGAAGACACCAACGGTAATGACATGCGGTTAGAAGGTGGAATGAATGGGGGAGGTTGGAGAAAGTAGGTCTGCACTGAAACTCCCTTTGTCTCCCCAGATTTTAACACCTCTGCTTTCCACATGATTCTATGGCTACCTCTTTTGGGAGAAACTTTTAAAGCAATGTTTCAAATGTCATTTCTGCCAAATAAACTATTTTTTTCGGGGGGGGGCAGGAAGATAATTATTTTCTGTCATGAAAAACATAATTGTCTAATGAAAATGGCTTATATTAATGCTTCTTACTAATCTAAGGTGAACTATTTATAAAATATTGTGCCAAATGCTTTAACACATCATCTAATGTAATTCTCAAAACACTGTACCATTTAAGGACAATGAGGCTTGGAGAAGTTATACAAGTTACTCTGAGACTTGACTCACTTAGAAGTGTGGGAAAATACTGAATTCTAACCCAAAGCCCATGTTTTTGATAGCTACTCCCTTTCAGTCATAAGCCCTTCTTTTCTAGAAATGAATTTGCAACACTAAGATTCATGAGCATATATTTGTTCCAACATAGAAAGGTAGGTAAAACAAATAAACACCATCAAAGATACTTTTTGAAAATTTGTCAGTGTTTTCTTTGAGTAAATAAAGTTTCGCTTTTTAATAGTTTTGATGTTTGATTAAGAAAAAGAGAAAAAGGGGCTTCTAGGTGGCTCTGTCGGTTAAGTATCCGACTTCGGCTCAGGTCATGATCTCATGATCTGTGAGTTCAAGCCCTGCATCCAGCTCTGTGCTAACAGCTCAGAACCTGGAGCCTGCTTTGGATTCTGTGTCTCCCTCTCTCTCTGCTCCTCCCCTGCTCATGCTCTGTTTCTTTCTCTCTCTCTACAAAATAAATACATGTCTAAAAAAAGTTTAAAAAAAGAAAAAGGAGAAGAGACAATATTCAATACTCATTTTTGTTTTTGCAATCAAAGTGGTATTGTTTTAGTGTTATAGATTGTCCTCAAGCAGGTAATTAGCTTTATCAGTCAACACTTTCAAATTTTCTTTAAAAATTAAAAGATTTTTCAATGTAGCATTCTTTATGGTAAATCAGATTAACAATTGAAAATGTCTAGAGTCAGATAAATAATCTAAAACCAGTACTAAAATAACCTGTGACTTCAGCAATATTCATATCTGAAATAAGATTAAACATCAAAAATTTTTCTCTTTGAAATTTTCCCTCAGATATCATGATTTTAGTTTTACTGAGGCCTGTTTGTGAGTTTTTTAATCATTCTGTAATTTTCTCTTATCTTTAAAAAAGTAGGTTTATAAATATGAGAGTAATTAAATAATTGTTCAATTGTGTTCTAAATGACTAAGAAGAACAATAATTGTACTATTAAAATAACATAAAAATGTATAACTAGATAGTAACTTGAGGGCTACCTACTACCACAAAAATAAGAGAAGCATTTAAAGGTTCAGTTCTAGTATCATAGAAAGAGTTCTAATTTGTTTTAATTCCATTTAACTTTAATAACTATTATTTTATTTCCAGTTTCTATACACAATAGAATTTCACCCCATGTTTACACTATCATCTTCCCAATATACTTTCTGAAATCATATTTCTGGTTCAAAGAGCAAATTATTTGGGTATGAGATGGCATTATCTATCATTTATCATCACTTCGGAATCTGTCACATTCCATCCCAATAAAAATTTTTCCAATGTCTTAATATTTTTCTGAAGGACTTTCTCTAAAAAATATTGGTGGGGAGAAATTTCCCAGAGCCTCATCACCCTCAGATCTTCTAAATAACATAAGAAAGAAACATAATGAAAGTCGAATGGAAAAACATAATGAGGAAGAAAAACGTACCAAACATGAATATTATGCTTCTCTGAAACTGTGATTATTTGCTGACTGGCTAGAGTCATTTTATTGTATTCCTTAGAGGGAATTACTGCTAAGAGTTAATATATAAAGATTGTATGGAAGGAGTAAAAACTTGACTTGTGAGGATTGTATTAGCTCCTACTGCCATAACAAATACCATAGATTGGGTGGACTAAACAACAGAAACGTATTTTCTCAGCTTTGGATGCTGGGAGGTCCAAGATCTAGGTCTCGTAAGTTCTTTTATTAACTTTCATGTGTTAAAACCATCTCTGGGGCACCTGGGTGGCTCAGTAGATTAAGCTACTGACTTCAGCTCAGGTCATGATCTCACAGTTTATGAGTTCGAACCCCACGTTGAGCTCTGTGCTGACAGCTCAGAGCCTGGAGCCTGCTTCCGATTCTGTGTCTCCCTCTCTCTCTGCCTTTCACCCGCTCATGCTCTGTCTCTCTCTCTCCCCAAAATAAATAACCATTTAAAAATTTTTTAAAAAATCTCCACAAATATGTTACATGGTTGACGGCTTTTCCCCCTTATTACTGGGCTACTGGATAACAATGTATCCCCAGTCGTGATTTACTGACTCAGACTTAAAGCAAAGTACTAAAATTTGTGGGGTCTTCATCTAAAGAAATGAATATCCCAAGAGCTGGTGTTCCTGGGAAGAGTGTATGCCCTACAGATGCAATTCTGATGAGGGTAGGATTTCTGCTCTTGGCCATCTGAAGAAATGCAGGCACCATTCCAAGCTTCCACTCATTCACAGTGAGCAAGGGGCAGCATCATTAGCATAGAGGTAGTGAGGTTCTGGGGCAGGAAGAGTCTAGGATGGCACCGTGGGGTCTTCCAGAGAACTGGGTTAATAAGAAGCACTAAGACAAAACCAATAAATCCAGAGTCACCTCAACAGGAACAAAGTGAGGCTTCAATGTCGGCCACTGACACAGAAGCAACGGGGGCTGTGGTGAAGAGAGAGGGAGGAAGGGAGGGAGGGAAGGAAGGAAGGGAGGAAGGAGGGAAGAAAACACACCCGAACTGAAAAAACAGACTTGTTCAGTAGCACACAGGCAACAAAAGCTGTGAAATTCTCAGAAGCAATTGGGAGACCTTTACGGAAAGCTAATTTCTAGCAAATAGATAGATGAGAGTTTAGTCTTTTAAAAAAATAAATGAAGAGGGAGATGTTCTCCCTATTTTCCATTTCAAAAAGTATATTTTATTCAAGTTACTACCCAGAATAGACACCGCATCACATACAACTTTGGGAACTTGCCTGCTTTAAGGCATTTCTTACACGTACAGGATAAAAAGGCACATGCACGCCCATGTTTACAGCAGCACTATCAACAATAGCCAAAGTATGGAAAGAGCCCAACCTCCATGGATGGATGTACGGATAAAGAAGATGTGCGTGTGCATGGGCTTCCGCGCGCGCTCACGCGCGTGTGTGTGTGTGTGTGCGCGCGTGCACACACACTAAAGTATTACTCAGCAATCAAAAAGAGTGAAATCTTGCCATTTGCAACAACATGGACGGAACTAGAGTGTAGTATGCCAAGCAATTAAGTCAGTCAGAGAAAGGCAAATACCATATGATTTCACTCATATGTGGAATTTAAGGAACAAAGCAGATGAACATAGGCGAAGGGAAGGAAAAATAAGATAAAAACACAGAGGGGAGCAAATCATAAGAGACTCTTAAAACCAGAACAAACTGAGGGTTGCTGGGGGTAGTTGGTGGGGGATGGGATAAATGGGTGAGATGGCCATTAAGGAGGGGACTTGCTGGTGTGAGCACTGGGTGTTACATGTAAGTGATGAATCACTAAATTCTAGTCCTAAAACTAATCCATTACTACACTATATGTTAACTAACTTGGATTTAAATACATTTTTAAAAAGAAATCTTCAAATTAAAAAATAATGAAAACATAAAAATAAAAATATTTTACAAAGTAAACAGATAATTTATCAATTCCACCCAAAGAACTTAAAGACTCTAGAAAGTTATTAAACTTGGAATTCTCAGTACTCACTGCTGAATCACAACAACAGATATAGAGAGCAGAAATCTTTTAATTTAGCAATTTCTTTTCATGATTCTTATGTGGCCAGTCTGACACCTGTCTGAACTGGCAGTTGAAAGTCCAACAAATAATTCACCATTATAATAGGAAAACATCTAAGTTCATGTAATTCAAATGACTCTATTTCACTGTCTGTTTATTTTGCCCAAATATTTGTGTTAAAGGGAGATTCACTTTGATCATTCACCTTGCCATAAAACAGTTAATTATGTGTGTTACTATCCAAGAAAAGAGCAGAACATGTAGAAATGTTATAAATGCATCATAACATTGAATATTATTAATGTAAATTAAAACGAGATGACAAAATGAATTGTCAGTAAAATCCAATTTATACATAGGAAAATTTTCTATATCACCAAAGATTATTTTCTTTTTAATATTTTTAGAGCAGTTTAGGTACACAAAACTTGCTTTTATATAAAAATAATTTTTTTATTTAAATAATAGTTTAGGGGCCCCTAGGTGACTCAGTCAGTTAAGTGACCGACTTTGGCTCAGGTCATGATCTCACAGTGTGTGAGTTCAAGCCCCACGTCAACCTCTGTATTGACAGCTCAGAGCCTGGAGCCTACTTCATTCTGCGTCTCCCTTTCTCTCTGCCCTATCCTGCTCTCTCTCTCTCAAAAATAAATAAACATTATTTTTTAATTAAAAGTAATAGCTTATAAAAGAGTAAGGAAATATGAAAGACTAGGATGCAAAGTGTTCTTCATAACTCTGTGAAACTTTCAATTAAAAATCCTTATTATCAAAGATAGATTAAATACTTAACCAAAAATAGTTGTTTAGGCATAGAGTATTTCAGAAATTTTTTTTTTTTATTTAAGGAAAGGAGTGTGATTTCTGATTTCATCAACATGAAATAAACATTTATGCTGTCAAAACAAAGAAGTTTCTTATACTATTTTCAATAAGCGTATTCTTCAATAGACTATCTTCATAATCTAAAGTAGTCACACCTTGATAATTAACCACTGTTTTAAGATGCATACTAAGTACCAGAAATTACTACTTTAGCCCTTTGGCTCTCCCTCCCTCTTGTGAACATATCTGACAGTTTCAAATCTGACACAGAAAGAGGAAAGTATATTGAAGATAATGCCAAATAAACCAACACTAATTACAATCTACAAAGTCCATGCATGACTGTCTTATACTTTTGTGACTGTATTTGCCACTTCACCAAAGTGGGCAGAATATAATTAATCAGCAAATTTCTCTTTAAAAAAGAACAAAAAATTGAGACCATTGGCTAAAGTAAGAATAAGTGTCTTACTGATATACATTTTGGGTATAAATCACAGTATAAAAATGTAACTTGGAAAAAATAAGCTTAATTTTTTACCTCCAGGTTGGTGAACAATTCAACCAGATTCTTTCATGGAACACACCCATTCCACACCCACTATGTATTGTCAATATTCTGGAATCTTATGATATACCAAGTGTCTGAGAAGGAGCCTGTTTTTTCCTTAGTCATCCATGCATATATGTCACCAAGGTACAGCTAAGACACATGGGTCCAAGTTAATATTGATGTCTTCAGGTCCAACAGTTCAGAAGGTTTATGCCGCTGGGGAAAGTGCAATCTGTTACAAGATTGAGAAGGCTGGTGCTTATAGAACCTCCTCTTTAAATATATCACAGAGATGGTCCTCTTTCAAGTCAAGCATCTTCTTTGGATGTTTTGTGGGAAGGTAGTACAGTTCTCTCTATTCAGAATACCACGAAACTCTCTTCCCTTCATCCCAAGGAAATCCTCTGCAGTGAAAGAAACACCTTTCTTTCTCAGAATGTATTCTTTTCAAGAGTCTTAAGTGTGTGGCAAGGTGCCTCTTATTGTTATTATTTGAAAGAGAGAGAGAGAGAATGAACCAGGGAGAGGGGCAGAGGAGAAAGACTCTTAAGCAGACTGCGTGCTCAGCAAGGAGCCTGATGCAAGTCTCAATCCCACAACCTTGGGATCATGACCTGAGCTGAAATCAAGAGTCAGACACTCAACCAACTGAGCCACCCGGCACCCTGATTTTTAACTTTATTTACACCCGTTTAGGAGGATATAATTAGACTCTTGATGCAATGGCATATTAGTTGAATAAAATCATAATGAAATCATCATGTATGTAATTTAATGACTATATTTTTAAGTTTATTTATTTATTTTGAGAAGGGGGTGCAGAGAGAGAATCCTAAGCAGGCTCCACACTGTCAGCACTGAGCATGATGCAGGGCTCAACCCACAAACCTTGAGATCATGACCTGAGCTGAAACCAAGAGTAAGATGTTAAAGTGACGAGCTACCCGGGCACCCCTTCTTTTATTTGTTTTTAAGTTTACTTATTTAATTTAATGACTATTTTAATCACCTGTTATTTACCTCATTATTTAAATATTAAATAAATAAATGATTTTAAATATTTTAATTTCTAATTTTTATTTAATAATTAGTTTCACCTTTAAAAGATCACTACTGGAAAAAAAAAAAAAAAAACTTTGATTTTACCTATATGGTACTTAGACCTTAGACAGTGACTCATAGTATATTTGAGTTTGACTAGTGTTTGAACAGAGCAAAATACACTTATTCAAATATTTTAATAGGTCCTGGCCATGAAAAGCAAATATGTTATTTATTTATTTATTTATTTATTATTATTTTTTTTTATTTTTGAGAGAGAGAAAGTGCACAAGAAGAGAAGAAGGGCAGAGGGAGAGAGAGAATCTTAGGCAAGCTTCATGCTCAGTATAGAGCTGGATACAGGGCTCAATCCCACAGCCCTGGGGTTCACGACCTGAGCCAAAATCAAGAGTTGGATGCTCAACCAACTAAGCCACCCAAGCTCTCCAGTGTTAATGTTTTTATACACTAGTCTCCCAGCATCTGGAATCTTCTTTAAGTTTGAGGTGGATGCCTCAAGAGAAAAAAAAAAAAAATCTGCATAGATTCTTGGCACCAGGTAACATTTTTCCCTCCTGCTTCCCTCCCTCCCTCCCTCCCTCCCTCCCTCCCTCCCTTCTTTCCTTCCTTCCTTCCTTCCTTCCTTCCTTCCTTCCTTCTTGATTGTGTTTTGTTTTGTTTTTGAAGAGAAAAAGAGTGGAGGAGAGGCAGAGGGAGAGGGAGAAAGAGAATATTTATTTCAGTGTAGCGATTCGCTGTATGGATTTCTACTTTTTGCATTCATTCCCAGGCAGAAGGACAACTGGATTGATTGCTTGCAGTCTTTTGTAATTATGAATAAGGCCATTGTAAATATTTGTGTACAGTTTCGGGATGAACATAGGTTTTCATTACACTTGAGTAAATGTCCTGGATTGAGGGTGCTGATCCATTGGGTCAGTTCATCCCTAACCTTATAAGAAATTCCAAACTCCTTTCTAACATTGCTGTATTATTATTTGTTATTCTTACCCACAGTGCATGAGAATTCCAGTTGCTCTGCATCTTGCCGGTTCTTGGTATTATCAGTTTATTCTTTTTCTTGAAGTCAGCCATTCTAATACATATATAGTGATATCAAATTTTTAATTTGTATTTTTCCAGTTACTCACGATGGGGATCATGCAGTTGAAGTTTAAAATGTAAATGAAGGGGCGCCTGGGTGGCTTGGTCGATTAAGCGTCCGACTTCGGCTCAGGTCATGATCTCACCGTCCGTGAGTTCGAGCCCCCCATCGGGCTCTGTGCTGACTGCTCAGAGCCTGGAGCCTGTTTCAGATTCTGTGTCTCCCTCTCTCTCTGCCCCTCCCCTGTTCATGCTCTGTCTCTCTCTGTCTCAAAAAAAAAAAACAAAAAAACAACAACAAAAAAAAAAACAAACGTTAAAATGTAAATGAAAACATCTTAAATGTGTTGTTGATTTTTATTTTAGGTATTAATTTCTTTTTGCGTTTTCCCTTCTGTTTGTCTCCACTCAAGAAAATAATTTTGTGTTTTATTACTTCATGGAAGGTGTTTGGGCTGAAAGCAGAATGGATTTTGAAATCTTATGGGCCTTAGTTGATTAAGCCTCCAACTTTGGCTCAGGTCATGATCTCACGGTTCATGAATTCGAGTCCCACATCAGGCTCTGTGCTGACCGCTCACTCTGGAGACTACTCCGGGTTCTGTGCCTCTCTCTCTCTATGCCCCTCCCCTGCTCACTTGCTCTCTCTCTCTCAAAAATAAATAAACATTAATATAAATAATAAATAAATAAGTAAATAATAAATTTAAAAACCAAATGTGATGTGGTTAATGAATATTTTTTGTTTTTACTTAATATTTGTTTTTATGAATATATTTATTCATAAAATGAATATTTTTTGTAAGTTTTTACTTAAATTCCAATTAGTGAACATATGGTACAATATTAGTTTCAGGTGTACAATATAGTAATAAAATGAATTCATACTTTAAATAATCCTTTACAGTGTTTAAAAAGTTTCTCACTATGTTTTTAAATACTTCTTTTCATAATTTTTTCAATTATCACTTTGTTAGAAAAAGTAGAATAATTTTGCTTAGATTGCATTTTATAGGATCAGTGACATGCCCTTTATTTCAAGTTTGTACTAGTTCTTTAGTCCTGAACAATCTTTCAAAAGCAATTACAAATGATTAAGTGAATTCATTGTGGTTTTTCTCCTATGATTATCCTGCCTTTTAAATTTGCACGTGCTTAAATATTCCAAGTATTCTTTAACCTATTTCTTACAACAGACAGCTGGCAAGGCTTTTATTATATTTTAATTATACAGATTCCTCTTCTTCATGTTCCTATCCGAGAAAGATATAAAAATTTAAGAATGGTTCATTTTAATATTGTCATTATGTTTGTCAATCTCCTCACTTAGAAGCCAGGCTATTTCTTCCTTATGCAGAGTACAAATTTCAAAGTTGTTAATTATTCTCATCTATTTTATTTCACTTCATTTTGCTCTTTTTATCTTTTGACAGAGAACATTTATAGATATACAAATATTTTATTTCCTACAACTATAGATTTCCCCCATCTGTGTGGCAATATTCATTATCAACTTTTCCCAAATAATTTCACCAGTAATCTGAGCCAACATCATCAGTCTAATTGCCCCTGGAGAGAGATTTCTCTATAATAAAAAATGTTTAAAGTAGCAATCGCATCAGGGGACTTAAGCATTAAAAATATCTCTCTACAATTGTTAGATTTGTAGAAAAGAAAGGACAACGAAGTTCAGAAAGGAAAGATGAGATATTAGTGAAATGATTCTAATCTACATATTAGATTATCTGTTTACATTAAATGTCACAATGCACTAATGCTGTAACTCAGCAGTGGGCAGCCTTTCGTGTTTATTCTACAGCATCCATGGCCTAATGCACGGTTCGTGATAGATAAAGATAAAAGCATCTAAAAGTTTCCTAAACCTTTCCTAATGGTAGGAAGAAGAGAAACTTTTATGAAAGCAATAGTTGAAGTAACTTAGATAATCTCTCTTTCTTAAAGTCACTTCTTCATATAATCTAATCACATGAGTAAAATTTATCATATCCACAGTCCCAGCCAATTTGCAGGGTGTTTATGCCATGAGGCAGGTATTGTTGGCTTTACCTGAGAATTCTGCTGTCTACACAGTTTACTCATTATAAAGTAGGAAAGCAAGAGTATTCATTATTTACCATGTACAGGCATATAGCTCATTCTATTGTGCTTTACTGTGCTTCACAGATATTGCCTTTTTTATGAATTGAAGTCTTCTGGTAACCATGTGTCAAGATGGTCTGTTGGCACCATTTTTCCAACAGCATTTGCTCACTTCTCTCTGTGTTTTGGAAATAGTGCCAATATCTCAAACTATTTTATTATTATTGTATTTGTTTTTATGATCTGTGTTCAGTGATGTTTGATATACTATTATAATTGTTTTGGGGTTCCACAGTGTCCATATTTTGTGAATTTTGTCAATAAATGTGTGTGTCCTGACTGACCCACTGATTGGTGGTTCCCCACCTTCTTTCTCTACTCAGGCCTCCCTGTTCCCTGAGACACAACAATATTGAATTAGGCCAATTAACGACTCCACAATGGCCTCTAAATGTTCAAGTGAAAGGAAGAGTTGCATATCCCTCCCTTTAAATCAAAAGCTATAAATGAATGTGCTTAGTGAAGAATCCTTGTCAAAAGCCAAGATTAGGCAAAAGCAAGGCCTCTTATGCCAAATGGCTAGCCAAGTTTGTGAATGAAAAGGAAAATTCTTAAAGGAAATTAAAAGTGCTATTCCAGTGAATGCATAAATGACGAGAAAGAAAAACAGCCTTACTGCTCGTGTGGAGAAAGTTTGTGTGGTCTGGCTAGAAGACAAACCCAGTCATAACATGCGCTTAAGCCAAAACGCAAACCAGAGCAAGGCGCTAACTCTCTTCAATTCCGTGAAGACAGAGAGAGGTGAGGAAGCTGCCCAAGAAAATTTGAAGCTTGCAGAGGTGGTTCATGAGGTTTAAAGAAAGATGCCGTCTTCATAACATAAAATTTGCTGCAAGGTGAAGAAGCAAGTGCTTATGTAGAAGCTGCAGCAAGTTATCCAGATCTAGTTATGGTCATTATTGAAGGTGGTACACTCAACAACAGATTTTCAATGTTGATGAAACAGCCTCCTCTTGGCAGAAGTTGTCATCTAGGACTTTCCTAGGTAGAGAAGAGACATCAATGACTGGCTTCAAAGCTTCAAAACACAAACTGACATTCTTGTTAGGGGCCAATGCAGCTGGTGAGTTGAGTTGAAGGCAATGCTCATTTATTATTCTGAAAAACCTAAGGCCCCTAAGAATTATGCAAAGTCTACTCTGTCTATACTCTATAAATAGAAAATCAAGGCATGGATGACAGCATATCTGTTTATAACATGGTTTGCTGAATATTTTAAGCCTACTGTTAAGACCTACTGTTTAGAAAAAAAAAAAGGTTTATTTCAGAATATTACTGCTCATTTGTCAATACACCTGGTCAACTTAAAGCTCTGATGGAAATATACAGTGTGATCAATGTTGTTTTCATGCCTGCTAACACAACATCCATTCTGCAGCCCATGTATCAGGGGGTCATTTCAATTTTCAAGTCTTATTATTTAAGAAATACATTCCTTAAGGCTATAAGTGTCATGGATAGTGATTCTTCTGATGAATCTGGGAAAAATAAATGGAAAATCTTCTGAAAAAGATTCACCACTCTAATGTAATTAAGACTGTTTGTGATTCATGTGAAGAGGTCAACACACCAACATTAACAGATTTTGAAAGAAGTTGATTCCAAATCTCATGTGTGACTTTGAGGGGCTCAAGACTAAAGTGGAGGAAATAAATGCAGATGGGTGGAAATAGCAAGAGAACTAGAATTAGAAGTGGAGCCTAAAGGTGTGACTGAATTGTTGCAATATTATGATAAAACTTCAAGAGATAAGCAGTTGCATTTCATGGTGAGCAAGGAAAATGATTTCTTGAGATGGGATCTACTTCTTGTGAGGATGCTATTAAGATTGTTGAAATGACAACTAGGGATTTAGAATATTTCATAAACTTAGTTGATAAAGCAGTAGCAGGATTTGAGAGGATTGACTCCAATTCTGGGAGAAGTCTACTGTGGGTAAATGGTATTCAACGGCATCACATGCTACAGAGAAATCATTCATGCAAATAATAGTCGATTGATACAACAAAGTTCATTGCTGTCATATTTTCTTTTCTTTTTAAGTATTTATTTAAATTCCAATAGCTAATATATAGCATATTATTACATTCAGGTATACAATTTAATGATTCAGCACTTACATACAACATCCAGTGTAAATCACCTATGTAACCCATCACCTTACCAACTTCCCCTCTGGTAACCATCAGTTTGTTCTCTATAGTTAAGACTCGACTTCTCTATTTTCCTCTCTCTCTTTTTTTCCCCATGATCATTCTTTTGCTTCTTAAACTCCACATATAAGTGAAATCATATATTATTTTGGTTTCTCTGACTCGTTTCACTTAGCATAATATTCTCTAGCTCCATCCATGTCATTACAAATGGCAAAATTTCATACTATTCTATGCTTGAGTAATATAACACAGTATGAATATACCACATATTCTTTATCCACTCATCAGTCAATGAACATTTGGGATCTTTCTATAATTTGGCTATTGTAGATAATGCTGCTACAAACACAGGGATGCATGTATCCTTTTGAATTAGTATTTTTGTATTCATTGGATAAATACCTAGTAGTGCAATTGGTGGATCTTAGGAAGTATTATTTTTAACTTTTTGAGAAATCTCTATACCGTTTACTAGAGTGGCCACACCAGTTTGCATTGCCACCAAGGAATGTTGGCATCCTCACCAACACCTGTCATTTCCTGAGTTGTTAATTCTGACAGGAGTGAGGGGATATCTCATTGCAGTTTCAATTTGTATTTCCCTAAGGATGAGCGATATTGAACACTATTTCATAAGTCTTTTGGCCATCTGTATGTCTTCTTTGGAAAAATGTCTACTCATGTCTTCTGCTTATTTTTTTAATTAGATTACTTTTGAGTTTTATAGGTTTTTTATGTATTTTGGATACTAACCCTGTATCAGATATGTCCTTTACAAATATCTTCTCCCATTCTGTCGGCTGCCTTTTAGTTACGTTGATTGTCTCCTTTGCTGTGCAGAAGTTTTTTATCTTGATGAAGTCCCAATAGTCATTTTTGCTTTTGTTTCCCTTGCCTCCAGAGATGTGTCTAGTAAGAAGTTGCTCCAGCCGAGGTCAAAGAGGTTGCTGCCTGTGTTCTCTTCTAAGGTTTTGATGATTTCCCATCTCACATTTAGGTCTTTCATTCATTTCGAATTTACTTTTGTGTATAATGTAAGCCAGTGGTACAGTTTCATTCTGCATGTTGCTGCCCAGTTTTCCCAACACCTTTTGTTGAAATGACTTGTCTTTTTTTTCCATTGATTACTTCTCACTGCTTTGTCAAAGATTAATTGACCAGATAGTTGTGAGTTCATTTCTGAGTTTTCTATTCTCTTCTATTGATCTATGTACCAGCATCATACTATCTTGATCAGTACAGCTTTGTAATATAACTTGAAGTCCAGAATTAGGAAGCCCCAGCTTGGCTGTGCCTTTTCAATATTACTTTGGCTGTTTGTGGCCTTTTGCAGTTCCATACAAATTTTAGAACTGTTTTGGTATTTCAGTAAAAAATGCTATTGGTATTTTGATAAGGATTGCACTAAATGTGTAGATTTCTTTTTGTAGTATAGACATTTTAACAATATTTATTCTTCCAGTCCATGAGCATGGAATGTATTTCCATTTCTTTCTGTGGTCTTCAATAAAAAACGGCAGTGTTTTATAGTTTTCAGAGTATAGATTTTTACCATTTTGGTTAGGTTTAGTCCTAGGTATCTTATGGTTTTGGTTTTGGGTGCAATTGTAAATGAGATTAATTCCTTGATTTCTCTTTCTGTTGCTTCATTATTGGTGTATAGAAATGTGACAGATTTCTGTATGTTGATTTTTTTATCCTGCAACTTTACTGAATTTGTGTATCAGTTCTAGCAATATTTTGACAGAGTCTTTCAGGTATTCTGTATAGAGTCTCATGTCATTTGCAAATAGTGAAAGTTTGACTCCTTCCCTGCTGATTTGGATGTGCTTTATTTCTTTTTGTTGCCCCATTGCTGAGACTAGGATTTTCATTACTATGTTAAATAACAGTGGTGAGAGTGGACATCCTTGACCATAAAATAAAAGTTCTCAGGTTTTTCCCATTGGCAATGATATTAACTATGAGTTTTTCATAAATGGTTTTTATTATGTTGAGGTATGTTCCCTCTAAACCTACTTTGTTGAGGGTTTTTAGCATGAATAAATGTTGTTCTTCGTCAAATGCTTTTTCTGCATTTATTGAAAGGATCATATGGTTCTTATCCTTCTTTTATTAATGTGGTGTATCACATTGGTTGATCTGTGAATACTGAATCATCTTGAAGCCCAGAAATAAATCCCACTTAATTGTGGTGAATGATTTTTTAATGTATTGTTGGATTCAGTTTGTTAGTATATTATTGAGAATTTCTACATCCATGTTCATCAGACATATTGGCCTGTAGTTTTATTTTTTAGTGGAGTCTTTATCTGGGTTCGGTATCAGAGTAATGCCAGCCTCATTGAATGAATTTGGAAGTTTTTCTTCCTTTCAATTTTTTTTGGAATATTTTGTGAAGAATAGGTATTAACTCTCTTCTTTAAAATTTTGGTAGAATTACTTGTGAAGCCATCTGGCCCTGGAGTTTTGTTTGTTGGGAGATTTTTTATTACTCATTCAATTTCTTTGATGGTTATCAGGCTGTTTATGTTTTCTATTTCTTTCTGTTTCGATTTTGGTAGCTTATGTATTTCTAGGAAATTATCTATTTCTTCCAGGTTGTCCAATTCATTGACACATAGTTTTTCATACTATTCTCTTATACTTGTAATTATTTGTATTTCTTTGATGTTGGTTGTTATTTATTCTCTTCATTTCTGACTTTATTTGAGTTCTTTCTCTACTTTTGATAAGTCTGGATTGGGGTTTATCAATTTTTTAAATTTTTTCAAAGGACCTAGTTTCATTGACCTATTTTATTATTGTTTTTGTTGCTGTTTTTATTTTCTGTATCATTTATTTTTGTCCTAATCTTCATTATTTCCTTCCTACTGTAGGCTTTAGGTTTCACTTGTTCTTTTTCTAGCTCCTTTAGATGTAAGGTTAGGTTGTTTATTTGGGAGTTTTCTTGCTTCTTACGGTAGTCCTTTATTGCTATATACTTCCTTCTTAGGATCACTTTTGCTGCATTCCAAGGTTTTGGACTATTGTATTTTCATTTTCATTTGTTTTCATGCATTTTTTCTTTTTTTTGATTTTCTGGTTGACCCATTCATTGTTTAGTAACATATTGTTTAACCTCCACTTATTTGTGATCTTTCCTTATTTTTTTCTTTTGGTTTACCTTAAGTTTTATAGTTTTGTGGTCAGAAAATATTCATGGTTTGGTCTCAGTCTTTTTATACTTATTGAAGCCTGAGTTGTGACCTAGTATGTGATCTATTCTGGAGAGTGCCCCATATGCACTTCAAAGGAATGTGTATTCTGCTATTTTAGAATGGAATGTTCTGAATATATCTGTAGGTCCATCTGCTCCAGTGTATCATTCAAAGCCATTGTTTCCTTGTTTATTTTCTGGGTCTATGATCTGTCCGTTGTAGTAAGTGTGTTTTTAAAGTCCCCTGTTATTATTCTATTAATATAAATTAGTTTATTTATGTTTGTTATTGTTTTATATATTTGGGTGCTTTCATGTTGGGTGTGTGAATATTTACAATTGTTTGATCTTCTTATTGTATTGTCCTCTTTATTGTGATAATGTGCTCTTCTTCATCTCTTGTTACACTGTTTGTTTTAAAATCTAGTTTGTCTTATTTAAGTATTGCTACTCCAGCTTTTTTTTGACATCCATTAGCATGATTAAGTGTCTCTCCATTCCCTCACTTTCAATCTGCAGGTGTCTTTAGGTCTAAAATGAGTCTCTTATAGACAACATATAGATGGGTCTTGTTTTTTTATGCACTCTGACACCTTATGCCTTTTGATTGGAGTATTTAGTCCATTTACATTCAGAGTAATTATTGGTAAGTATGTATTTAGAGCCATTTTGTTACTTGTTTTGTCATTATTCCTGGAGATTTTCTGTTTTTATCACTTTTGGTCTCTCCTTTCCTTTCAAAGAGTTCCCTTTAATATTTCTTGCAGGGCTGGTTTAGTGGTCATGAATTCCTTTATTTTTGTTTGGGCAACTCTTTATTTCTCTTTCTATTCTGAATGATAGCTTTGCTGAATAGAGTATTCTTGGCTGCAGATTTTTCTTATTCAGTACTCTGAGTATATCATGCCACTCCCTTCTGGCTTACTCATGACTATTGAGAAATCTGAAGCTAGCCTTATGGGTATTCCTTTGTAAGTTAAGGACTTTTGTCTTACTGATTTTAGGATTTTTTTCTTTATCACTATATTTTGCAAATTTAATTACAAAAGTCTGGGTGTTGGCCTGCTTTTGCTGATTTTGATGGGAATTCTCTGTGTCTCCTGGATCTGGAAGTCTGTTTCCTTCCATAGATTAGAGAAGTTTTCAGCTATTATTTCCTCAAATAAATGATCTTCCCCTTCTTCTCTCTCTTCCTGTGGGATTCCTATAATACAAATGTTATTACATTTGATAGAGTCACTGAGTCCCTAACTTTATTTTCATGTTCCATAATTCTCTCTTTCATTCAACTTCATTATTTTCCATGATTTTGTCTCCTATATCACTTATTTGTTCCTCTGCTTCTTCTAGCCTTGTGTTCATTACATCAAGCCTGTTTCTAATCTCAGTTATTACATTTTTCATTTCCAACTGATTCTTTTTTAACTCTTTTTATCTCTGTGGTAAGGGTCTCCCTGAAGACTTCCATTCTTTCTCATGCCCGGTGAAGTATCCTTACGATTGTTGCTTTAAATTCTCCATCAGGCGTGCTACTTATATCTGTTCTGCTCAGATCTCTGGCTATGACCTTATGTTGTTCTTTCACCTGGGATGAATTCTTCTGTCTTGGAAGGTTGTGTACATCTCTGTCTTCTTCTTTGTATTAGAAAATACCATTATGTTTCCTACTCTTGAGAATAATGGCTTATGAAGAAGATGTCTTAGAGTGTTCAGGTTCTGGCACTTAAGGGACTGTCTCTGATGTTTGTTCAATAAGTTCTGCTGTTATTTTTTGGCTGCTGCTCTATCCTTCGGGTCAGTTATCTGCAGTGGCTCTTGTTGTTTGCTCTGGGAAGTGTTTGGTCCTTGGTAAGAATGTGGCGAGTTTTAACTAGGTTTGCTCTCATCTGCTTGTGAAATGAGACCTGATACGACTTCCACTAGAACTGAAGCCCTGCAGAATTTTCTGGTCTGGAGATGTGTTGTGGGCAGAGGTTTCTGCTGCTCTTGTAGGGTTGGACTTGTCACACTGGGACTGAGGCAAGCTTGACTCAGAGGGCCAATCCTGCAACAGGACTTGGTGTAAGCAGGTTCAATAGCCAGTGTGGGTGCTATGTTGCTTTCCACAAATGGCTCTGTATTTATGTTGAAAATCAGGGGAGGGGAATGATACCAGCCAGCTGCTTTGTCCCCAGAGAGTTATCTTTGTGACTACTGCCTCTTAGAGAAAACTCCAAGAAGAGCAAATAATCTCTCCCTGTGTACCCAATGCTCTCTTCAGATCTCTGTTTCCATGCTTTCTGTCCTTCAGTTGTCTGCCTGCCTTCTCTCCAGAAGTAGTGCAGTGCCCTCAGGGCTCTATGCCAGCCAAGCCCACTGAACTTTAAAACTCCAGGCTATAAACCCTGTTGGTTGCAAGAACTCACAAAAATCAGCCCCTCTTGTTTTCCTAGTCAACAGCTTTAGAGGAATACTCCCCTTGTATGTTCCCCTCTGTGTTCCTCTCTTTTGCCTTGCTCTGCGACCATGGATCCCTCCCCTCTGCAACATCCACAATCCATTTCTCCCGAAACATTCCCACACTTCCTACCTTCTTCAGACTTCACTCCATTTAGTTTTGGAGTTTGTTCTGTCAGTCTTCAGGTTGATTTCTGGTGTATTTAAAGTGATTTGATAGTTATCTAGCTGTGTTCGTGGGATGAGACAAGCCTAGGGTCCTCCTACTCCTCTGCCATCTTATCTTCACCCACCACCATTGATGTCTCATTTTAAGAAACTGTCACAGCCACCTGATCTTCTGCAACCACCATCCTGATAGTCAGCAGCCATCAACTTTGAAGCAAGACTCTCCACTGCAAAAACATTTGACTCATTGAAAGCTCGCATGATGATTACCATTTTTTGGCAATAAAGTATTTTTAATCAAGTTTTTTAATTAAGTTAATTTTTTTTAGACATAGTGCTATTGCAAACTTAATAGACTACAGTATAGTGTAAACGCCTCTTTTATATGCACTGAGAAACCCAAAAATTCCATTAGTTCACTTTATCTCAGTGGTCTGGAAAAAAACCTTGCAATATTTCCAAAATATGCCTATATTCTTATGGAAAGAATAATATTGTACCTTCTACAGTGCCTGGTAGTAAATATGCAATAAAAGTTACTATTATTTATTTGTAAACATCAAGGATGATAAATAATTTCATAAATATTTTAAAATTTTTCTCTTGCTTTCTTAAACGCTAATTTTTACATGAACATCATTAACCTGAAAAGCATGAATTAAGTCTTTGTATGGCTTTGGTATATACTTTAGACTCTGTTTTTAGTAATTCAGTGAATTGTCTCACAGAAGAATGTATGTACATGTTTGTTTTCTTGGTTTTTTTCTCTGCAAAATACAGGCAACTAAACATTTGAGAACAGGTGCTAAATATATGCTGACAGTTTCCTTAACTGTCTTTTCTGTATTCCATTTTATATTCTGCCTTGTTAACCTAGTTGAGGTTTTGTTTATACATTTTAGCTGTTTGTTTTCATTTGCTTATTTATCTTTGCTTCCCAGTGTTCTTTTTTGAATTTATTTTTTATTGTTTATTATTTTTTGGAGAGAGAGACAGAGACAGAGAGCAAGCAGGGAAGGGGCAGAGAGAGAGGGAGCCACAGAATTGGAAGCAGGCTCCAGGCTCTGAGCTGTCAGCACAGAGCCTGACGCTGGGCTCGAACTCATAGACCACGAGATCATGACCTGAGCTGTAGTCAGACATTCAACCAACTGAGCCACCCAGGCGTCCCTGCTTCCCAGTGTTCTTTAGTAAGCTTGAAACCCTAAAGAGCATGGCTCACATTTGCCCAAACATGAGATATTTAATACAGATAATAAACTGTTGATAAGATACAATGGAAAAAGTATTTCTTTCCTGAGGCAGTCAAGATGGAATTATGAAGGGTCTTCATACAATAGAAGTTTGCTTATAGAATCAGAAAACTTTTCAATATATCCCAGCTAAATTAATACCTTAATCTCTCTAATCTAAATATATTTTATGCCAACAGCTAAAATGGTATTGAAATTATAACTTTCAGCACAATGCAAAATATTTCACTCAAAGATGGTAGTGAATTAGGAGGTGATGATGGTGCATCCTGTTAACACTACCTCTTGAAGTAAAAAATAAAGAATTATTTTACTAAATCAAAGTAGTGTGTTGTCACTTAGAATTATTAAATTATTTTTTAAAGCACTAAATAAGTCTTCACCTTAAATTTAATTAGATATTCTTTTTTATTTTTATTTTTTAACAATTTTTAAATATTTTATTTATTTTTGAGAGAGAGAGAGAGAGAGAGACAGAGCATGAGTGGAGGAGGGGCAGAGAGAGAGAGAGAGAGGGAGGCAGAATTTGAAGCAGGCTCCAGGCTCTAAGCTGTCGGCATAGGGCCCAACACAGGGCTTGAACCCATAAACTGGGAGATCATGACCTGAGCTGAAGTCGGATGCTTAACTGACTGAGCCACCCAGGAGCCCTTAATTAGATATTCTTAATGGTTCTTATTATTTTCCACATTAAATACACAAGCACATGGTCAAAACCACTTTGTGCTTATTCATATATTTCTGAATATTCAACAAAGCCTGTAGTATGGGCAAGTCCTGGTGTAATAGCTATGATGTCACTATCTTATACTTTGAATGACAATACAAGTTTATGCTGATATCCTGTTAGAAAAAAATATATTTTTTTCTAGAGAAATAATCTGTACGAGAAAATTCTCTATGGACACATTTAATTCAAATGAGGTCTTGGTAAAGAAATTGCCAATTCAAGATGTCAGATCCCCAGAAATAATTATCTCATTACATGGGTTCATAGACTATTAAGAGATCAAAATATTGTCTCAATGAAGTTAGTTATATAAACCTACATTTTAACTAGAGGAATAAAATAATTAAAGCTGAATTGGGCAGCTAACACCTGGTTGAATTCTATAGTGATAAATTACTTTGATATTTTTAAATATTTTCTCTTATTGTAATCTCATTTGTGGCTTAAGTATTAATTTAACCAAGTATACTTACCCACAAAGTGATAGCGCATCACCTGGTTTCTCAATTACGAAGGTGATCACTTCTGATAATTGTTTTCCCAAACGTTAAAAATAGCTTTGCAATAATATTCATACAATCTATGTAGCATTGTAAATTTAAATTTGTACACCAATTTCTGGTGTAACCAGCTAAAGATGTCAGTGTCTTTATATCCCCGATTTTTTTAGCAGCATCATCAATAGCCAAATTACGGAAAGAGCCCAAATGTCCATCAACTGATGAATGGATAAAGAAGATGTGGTATATATCTACGATGGACTATTACCCAGCCATCAAAAAGAATGAAATCTTCCCATTTACAACGATGTGGCTGGAGCTCGAGAGAAGAATGCTAAATGAAATAAGTCAGTCAGAGAAAGACAAATACCATATGATTTCACTCATATACAGAATTTCAAAAGTAACAGGTGGACACGTGGAGGGAGGATGAGAGAGAAGCAAAACACTATTCTTAGCTCTAGAGAACAAACTGAGAGTAGTTAGAGGGGAGAAGGGGGGGGTGGTCTAGATTGGTGTTGGGTATTAAGGAGGGCGCTTGTTGGGATGAGTCCACCTGAAACTACTACCACACTGTATGTTAACCAACTGGAACTTAAAACTTGGAAGAAAAATAAAAAATAAAATCAGATCAGTGGTGAACAGGACGTGAGTTTATGTACATTAATTAACCCCAAATGTTTGTAAAGAAAGATGAAGTCTAATTAATGTATAATGGCTTATTTAAAAGCACGTATGAAAGCACATGCCATGATTGCTTCTTTATTAACTCTTTTATTACTACTACGGCTACTACTGTTACTACTTCTACTACTACCACTGTTATTTATTATTAATTCTTTATTAAGTACTACGGTTATTTAGTCCACTAAACCAAGGCCTTTCCAATGACGACATGGAAAGCTGGTGATTACTCAGGAACTCATTCTTATTTTGTTACCGTGAAGGAATTCGTAAATGAAGTCTTTGTTGTTTTTGTGTTGTTGCCAATGTTTTTCGTGTTGTTAAATTGGTAGAGTGAAAAAGCGTGAAACCTGGAAGTTAGCTTCTGCACTAGATCACGCTGTCAACTTGTCACTTGGCCTTTCTACCTTAAAATATCATCTGTAAATTGAGGCTATTGCTCTGGACAAGTCCTCAGTTTCCCTAAATGCTGCTACCACATGTATTCCCAAAAAAATGCAAGGGAGACCACTATTTCTGATCTAGTTTCTCCTTTCTTTCTTTTTTTCTATTTCCATAATTACATTTTCTTCCTTATCCTTTTGGAGAGCATTTATTCTCTAGTGGATCAGGGCTGCATCAAAAAATGAAAAATTCATGCCCTCACATTTCTTACAGAAAGTTGAATAAGTCTGGTGTACCAAGATACGAATAAGAAACTTTAAACAGAAACATAGCTATTTTATTTCATTTTGGAATAAAGAAGAGCACAAATAATTAAGTATTTCATGGATAGACAAAGATTCAATAAGAACTAAAATATAAGCAAACACAATAGTATCTGTATTTATATGTACATATTTATTATGGATTTAAAATATTATATATTTTATTTTATTAAGACATGTCTTATTTACATCACTGATAAACAACCTACTGCCAGAACTACTCATCTATTCATCTGTCAACTATTAATTATGCCAGACCCTGTGTTAAATGCTGCTAATAAAATATTGAGAAAAGCGGGCATACTCTCCATTATCAATACACAGTCTAATGGAAAAGATAAAAATCAACTATTCAGACAAGTAAATATGCAATTAAAACCGGTGGTAAGACTCAGAAGACAGGATACTATAAACACCTGGAACATAGGGATATAACCTGGTGAAGGTAATAAGGGCATTTTACCTGATCTATGAAATATGTATGAACGGTGTTAAACTAGACGTATGTGTGTGTTAGAGGATGGAAGTGGGATGAAGACAGAAAGGAAAGTCTACTGGATTCCAGGCCATATGGTATAGACATGGATAAACACATAGGTCATGGGGTAGAAGGAAAGATGAAGCTTCCAACAAGCTGACCTGGTCCAAGAATGGACGGTGAAGGCTAATTTGGTATAACATGCAACAACTTTGTTCAGAAGAAATTCATGAAGTTTCCTATAAGAAAATACAATATTTTTGTCTTCGTCTCAAGAACAATGGGACTCTTAAAAGGTCAGAAACAGAGGTGTTGAGGAGTGCCTGTGTGGCTCAGTTGGTTAAGCATCTGACTTCGGCTCAGGTCATGATCTTTGGAGCCCTGCTGACAGCTCGGAGCCTGGAGCCTGCTTTGGATTCTGTGTCTCCCTCTCTCTCAAAAATAAAGATTAAAAAAATATTAAAAAAAAAAAAGAAACAAAGGTGTTGACATGCTCTTATTTTTGTTTCAAAGACAAAAGTCTATAGTATGGAGAACTATTAGAAGGAAGTCAGGAGGGGATATTTTTGGAAGTTATTAGAGGGGTCTAAGGAAGGAATAATGGTACCCAATACAAGGGAGAAATAGTTACATATAAAACTGACAAAACATGAGGATGGTTTTGATTATAGGTTGAGGAAAGGATTTGAAAAAGTGGATGGGGTACCTGGGTGGCTCAGTTGGTCAAGTGTCTGACTCCTGATTTCAGCTCAGATCATGATCTCACAGTTTGTGAATTTGAGCCCTGCATTTGAACTGTCAGCACAGAGCCTACTTGGGATTCTCTCTCTCTCTCTCTCTCTCTCTCTTTTTCTCTCTCTCTCTCCTTCCCCCTCCCCACTCATTATCTCTCTTTCTTTCTCTCTTATAATAAATAAGTCAACATTAAAAAAAGAGGATGGATTTTGATACAATATTGAAGAATAAAAGTAAACAATATGTTATCACAAAATAACCAAGTAATTTCAGAGATTTATAAAATAATGTTTTATAGAACGTTCTTGGTGTTAAATAAAATAAGTTCTGATTGTGTGTGTGTGTGTGTGTGTGTGTGTGAATATTAAGATTTATCAATTTACTCTGTTGTCAATTTCTATCTCCATGAAGATCTTCTTAGACACTATTAATATTAAAAGAGATTGAAAAAGACATAAATGTGTATACTTCAAATATACAGCAGTTTAATTAATGGACAATTTGATGTCACTGGAAATGTTTTCTCACAAGCAATCTGCATGTACATTTTACAGTAGCAGGCTTTTCCATATTCCTTGAGCTATGACACCAACATTTGCCTTATAAATACGTAGACTGAATCTCCAGAACCAGGTTAGTGGCCATCATGACTTCTTAACTGGTTCAGAAATACTTTCTCTGATAGCTTTCCCCAGTGAAAGCTTTTTTTTTTAACTTTCTTTTCCCTTTCTTTCTTACTTTTTTTTTTCTTACATAGAGACTATAAATCTGGCATAAACATCTGGGACACACACCTCATTTGGAAGCAAGAGCAGTTTTCTGTTTAGATCAGCTTCCTGGGGTGCAGAATATAGATCAAAGCACAGTGGTGGTTGACCAGCCAGGTCTAGAATTACAAAATACATTTCTCTATTAATCAGAGGAGAGAATTGCAGGATGAGGAAGTTTCTCCTTAAAGATGTAGGGGTATCATTTCAAAAATTACATTAAAAAGCACTAATGCATTATACTGGCATTCTAGTTAATTCATATAATAACAAATGACCTATTAATGTGTCACATGAATATCTTCCATTTTACTCACATTTTTTCCATTTATTCTCTCACCTTCCTCAGTAAAGAAACCAAATAAAAGATAGATTTTACCATTAGGACTCTATCAATGTAATACAATATTGATTAATCATTGACTTTAAGTTTAGAGATATTTCTTTCAAATAACAATTAGTTTAAATACAATCACTGATACCATTCCAGTCATATAAAGTGTTTTTGTCCATTAATCAATACCTGTAGTGTGAGTTCCACTCTGAAGTTAACCCTAAGAAACTACTGGAATAATAATAGTTTGGATACTCATCAGGGGTAAAAATACGTAAACACACACACACACACACACACACACAGAAACACAGAATTAACACTGCAAAAATCAATCCTCCCCAAATAAGAACTAAGTAAAGTAAAATCATATCCAATAAATTCATTCATTGTATTTACAATAATGAAAATTAATGTGTATTCCAGTCTTATCACAACCCTCATTTCCCAAACACCAATCCTCGTCTATTCAATTCTATAGTCTAATGTGAAAGGTACCAAAGTGGGAACTTGATGAATTTTGTTTCCCCTCCTTTACTTCCTTTCCTCAGAACATGAGCAAACACTAAATTAGCCAGTAAGTGCTGTTAACCTTTCTTAGGTAACTTTGGTTAGAGGCATCCCATTCTCTTCATTCCTACAGGCATTATGTTGTTTAGACTATTGTCAATTTAACTTTCCTATTACAGAATACCACCTGTTCATATTCTTCATCCTCCAACTGTCTAAAATACGATCTTCTGAATAAACTTTGACAATACCCTTTGGTCACATAATCTCTACATTTTAAAGAAAAAGAAGGAAAAAAAAAACAAATAAAGAGAAAAATATAAACAAAAAAATTCTCCCACAATTTTCACTCTGGTAGTTTAAGTCCTTAATCTAAATCAAATTTAATAAGCATAAGAATTACCTGAAGATGTTTTAAAAATCCAGAATCAGAGACTGTCATTAAATTGGTCTGGTGAAGATCATAGGAATCTACTTCAGCAAATATTTTAAGTGATTCCAACACAGCTGGCCCTAGACTACACTGAGAAACTTAATTCTAAGTCTTCTCACTTTTCAGTTTCGTGAAAAATCTTCTTTAGCTAATACAAATGTATCTTGATTTTCTGACTCTTCTACTATGCTAGTCCATTTGCCTAGGTCTTACTTTCTACATTTCCTAATCCCCTGCCAATCTCAATCACTATCCCTTTTCATATGTACTCTAACATCTGAGAAGATGTTATCTTCTGATTATCCCAAGCCTAAAGTAATCTATCTCTGTTGTATAGTTGAGATTTGGTTTCATATGACATTCATTATAAACTGCCTGCATAGTTTTCTATTACTACATAAAAACTGGCCACAGCTTTAGCAGCTCAAAACACCCACTTATATGTTACAGTTCTATAGGGGTCAGAAGTCTAGCACAGTGTGGTTGGGTTCTCTGGTCAGGCTGCAATCAAGATGTCATCTGGAGCTCAGGGTCCACTTTCAAGTGTATTCATGTTATTGGGGGAACTCAGTTCCTTGCATTTTAGTACTGAAGTCCCCATTTTTTTGCTGGCTATTAGCCAGGAACACTCTCAGGTCCTAGAGGATGCAGTTTGGTCCTTGTACCATAGTTCTTTCCATCTCAGCAATAGCGATTCTCCTTCATGTGGAATCCATCTCACTATTCTAGTATCTCTGACTTTCTCTTCTTTTACTACTTGGAGAAAACTATCTGCTTTTAAAGGTTTACCTCCAGGTCAAGCCCACCTGGGTAATCACCTTCTTAAGGTCAACTGTGTCATACAATTCTTTTATTATATGAAGCATAATGGGAGCAAAATCCATTAAATTAATAATTCTGAGGATTATTCAGAGCATGTACACCAAGAGCTGGGGACTCTTAAGGGACATCTTAGCATTCATCTACTTACTTCCCTGAGACGTATATTGATTTTTCCCTTTCTTAAATACAAGTTCCTAGAGAGTAAGGATGAAGCATTGTACATTTTTTTGCATATCACAAATCACCTGTCCTAATGTTTCACACACAACAAACATTCAATAAATAATTGTTGAATGAATGGGCTGCTTCTATGATAACCTCTTTCCTGATGCATTGAATTTAAATGAACTGATAGCATGGGGCCTGGCAAAAGTAAATATATAGGCACACACTCAGTTTTTTATCTTCTTCATCTTAGTGAAGTTCCTTAGTGTTGGAAAACAGTAAAATAAGCTATCCAAAAATGAGACAGAGGAAAGACTTAAAAAAAAACATCTCTTTAGTGTATTGTAGGATAACTCTTGCAAGCATCATAATATGTAAGTAATTGAAATCCTCAATGGAGAAAAAAGGGAGGAGAAGAAAGAGAAATAATCTTTAACAAATACTGGGTTAATTTGATGAAAACCATAAACCCAAATATCTAAAGAATTCAATAAACTCCAAGTATAAGAAATATGAAAAAAATCACACACCACACATCATAAAGGTATTTCTTACGACAAATGACAAAAAAAAAAGTGTAAATGAAGAAAAATCTTAAAAGCATCCAGGCTAGATAACCTCGAAACATATAAAATTTTTAAGTAAAAACCTTTTAACTATGAAAATTTCAGAACAAAACATTTCATTGCCAATTCTACCAAACATCCCTTAAGGAGAAATCAATACCAATTCTACACAATCAAATACAGAATATTGAAGTGAAAGAGACACTTCCTTAATCATTTCATATGATCACTATCAATCTAATACTAAAACCAGAAAAAGACATTGAGAGAAAAGAAAACAACAGACCACATGATTAGATACATTTTTCAACAAAATAATAACAAATGTAATCTAAAACTATCTTAAAATATAATACCTAATGAGAAAATGGGTTTCAAGGTATTTCTTGATTTCCACAAAAGATCCTGGATAGTCAAACAATCTTGTAAAGAAGAACAAAGCTGGAGATATAGACATTGCCTGATTTCAAACTATACCACAAAGCTATAGTAATGAAAAATAGTGTAGTATTGGCATAAAACCGCACACTTGCATGATAGCCCCAAAATAAATCCATATATATATAGTCAATTAATTTATGACAAAGAAGCCAAACATATAGAATGGGGAAAAGATAATGTCTTCAATGAATAGTGTTGGGGAAAAATGGTCATCGAAAAGAATGACACTAGACCACTATCTTACACCATGCACAAAAATAACCAAAATGGATTGAAGACTTGGATGTAAGACTTGAAACCATAAAACTCCTAGAAGAAAACAGGCAGTAACTTCCTTGACATCAACCTTAAAGTTAAATTTTTGGACCCGATTCCAAAAACAAAGTCAACATAAGCAAAAAGAAACAAGTGAGACTATATCAAACTAAAAATGTCTGCGTAGGAAAGGATAGCATCAACAAAATGAAAAGGGAACCTACTGAATGGGAGAAAATAATTGTAAATGATATATCCAATAAGGGGTTAATATCCAAAATACATAAAAAACTCAAACAACTCAAAGGCAATACATACATAGATGCGTACATACATACATACATACATAAATACATACATAAAATCTGACTAAAAACTGAGCAGAGAATCTAAATAGACCTTTTCCCAAAGAAGACATGTGGATGACCAGCACATGAAAAGATTCAACATCACTAATCATCAGAGAAATGTAAATCAAAACCACATCAGATATTATCAAAAAGATAACAAGTAGCAAATGCCAGAAAGGATATGAAGAAAAAAGGAAACATGTACCCTTTTGGTGGGAATATATATTGGTGCAGCCACTGTGGAAAACAGTATGGAGGTTCCTCAAAAAATTGAAAATAGAACTATTATATGACTTAGCAATTCCACTTATTGTTATTTATCCAGTGAAAGGGAAAACGCTAATTGGGAAAAAATATATAGTCACTCCTATGTTTATTACAGCACTATTTACAATATCCGAGATATGGAAACCATCTAAGTGTCCACCAGCATATGGAGGATAGTGTTTGAAAGGATAGAGGAGATGTGGTATATATACAACAGAATACTATTCAGCCATAAAACAGAAGGGAATCTTGCCATTTGGGACAATATGGATGAAACTTGAGATTATGCTAAGGAAAATAAGTCAGAGAAAGACAATACTGTATGATTTCACTTACCTGTGAAACAAAACAAAACTCAGAGATATAGAAGACAGACTGGTGGTTATAAGAGCAGGAGATTGGGAGGTGGACAAATAGATGAAGGGAGTCAATTGTACAGTGGGGGATGATAACTATACTTAATATTGTAATGCGGACAAATATAAAATTATTATGTTCTATACCTAAAACTAATATGTTACATACCAACTTCAACTCAATTTTTTAAAAGTAAAATTTATTAGCCTACAACATTATCATGTTTAGAAAAGTATAAAAAAATCTACAAAAAATAAGAAAGAAACAAGTTAGTTTAGTAATGCAAGAGGATACAAGATCAATATATGAAAAATTATTTTATTTCTAATACTGAGAATAAACAATTAGAATCAAAGTGTGGAAAATATTACCACTTACAATAAGATAAAATTATTGAATAAATAAATTATAAAACATATAAAACCTGTACAATAAAAATTATAGAACATTTCTAAGATAATGACTCAATATTAAGACTTACTAAAAACCTACAGTAATCAAGCCAACATCATTGTGAAAAAAAAAGAGAAGAAAATAAATGAAAGAAAATATAGAGAGCCCAGAAATTGACCTACACATATATGCTCAAATGATCTTTGTTAGGTAATTAAGAGGAGAAGAGATTGTCTTTTCAATAGATGGTACTGAAAGAATTGGATATAAATATGCAAAAATATAAACTTCCATTTATATCTCATACCAGATACAAGAGTATATTTCAAATCAATCATTGACCAACATTTAATACCTAAAACTATAACATTTCTAAGAGAAAATATTGGAGAAAATCTTTGACCTTTCAATAGGTTAAAATTTCTTATATATGACAACAAAACTATAATCCAGAAAGGAAAATTTTGAGGAACTGAACATCAAAACTAAGAACTACTCAAAAATACACTCTTAGGAGAAAGAAAAGATAAGGCACAAATTTGAAGAAAATATTTTCAAATCATATCTCTTCTAAATTACTTCTTCCCAGATTATATGTAACAATCTGTAAAACCCAATAATAAGAAAGCAGAAAAATAAAATTAATAAAAGATACTTTCCCAAAAACAAAAAAAGGTAAACAAATAGGCACATGAAAAGATGTTCAACATTATTAGTCTTTAGGGAAATGTACACTCAAACCACAGTGAGATGTAACTACATATCTATTGAATAGACCGAAATTAAAAAGACTGATCATGCTACATTTATTGAGGATGGATGTAGAAAAGCAGAAAATCTCATACACTGATGATGGAAATGTAAAATGGTACAACCTCTTTGAAAAACAATTTGGCAGCTTCATAAAACCTAGCCACCCACCAAATGACTCCAACATATGTGTGTAGGTATCTCTATCCAAGAATATGACAACACAAAGATATGAAGATATGTGTACAAATATGCAGAGCAGATTTACTTCTGTTAGCCAGAAACTGCAAACAACTCGAATCTCCAACAACAGATGAATGTACTTGTTTATACAAATTTTGGTATTTCTATACAACTGAAGCAAATTTTGGTGTTTCTATACGCTTCCATACAACATACAATTAATATGTTGATTTACATACCAATCAATAATTATAGAGAAAGAACTTTTTATACATGGAATAACATGGATAAGTCTTAAAAATAATATTGCTGATTGAAAGAGGCTAGACTCAAGAAATAAAAAGAGTACATGATGTATGAATGTATACATTCTCCATAAAGTATCTCTATAAAGCATAAGCTAATCTATAGTGACAAAAAGTAAATAAAAAGCTATACATGGGGTAGAGAGGCAAGGAAGGGCACAAGATAAAAAAAATCAAAGAGCACAAGGAAAACTTTGGAGTGATAGATATGTTTATTATCTTGATTGTGGTGATGGTAATAGTTTTACTCCCACATGCATATATCACAGCTTATCAAATGATATATTCTAAATATGTAAATTTTAGTATATGTCAATTATATGTCAATAAAGTTGTTTTTAAATGTAAAACTGCAGATAGAGAACTGAAAGACATTCCCCTAAGCTATGTGGAGTGTCTTCCAAAGGCAAGTGTTTACCAGCAGCAAGAGGACACAGGACAACAGAGTTGAAGGAGATCCATTAACAGAACCCTAAGCATTCAACTTTAGGAGGCCCAAGACAGGTAAATGATATTAGAGAAACTCATTGAGAAAATCCAAATGCCAAGGCAAGTCAGCCAAGAAAAACCTCTCGTAAACATTCAAGGTTTTTATAGACCACAGGGCCACTACCTGCTCAATACAGAAGGAGGAGCAATAGTGCTAAAGAGAATCCTGAAATACAGGAAATAGGGAACATGATGGGAGAACAAAGAGACCATCTCAGCAAATAAGAACCTGGCAGCTGATCTATCACAAATGGAGCAATATCCCATAGTTTCAAAAATCAGCACTTTCTCTGTGAAACTCAAACAGATCTCTGGAATCTCATCAGTGCTCAGAACCTAAAGTTTATGTATGGGAAAGTCCTGATCCTAGTCTCAAAATATTTGAAGTCAGTGTTGAAATAAATCAAACTAAAACATCCAAAGAACTGTCAAACTTTAGATCATCTTTTTCTAGACCTCAGCCCAACTTACAAGAGGAGTGCATTTTGGGGGAGGTAAATATAACTTTTTTCAATCTCTATTGTCATTTACTTTTTATTGTAACAAATACAGATCTGAGATATGTAGTGTAAAATCAAACAATTGAACAAAATATTTTAATTAAAATACCATAAAGAAAAGAAAGAATGTGAAAGAAATATCTGAAGAGATAATATCTATCAACATTAAAATATTGACACTTGATATCAACCGTCAAATTCAAGAATCTCAGAAAATCTTAATCAAAGCAAATAAAAAAACACACACACACACACTTAGGCATGTCATAATGAAAACACCAAAAAACAAAGATAAAATGTAGAACTTAAAAGCACCTAGAGGTAAATGGCACATTATCTACAAGAGGAAATTTAGTATGAATAATAACTTATTTATTCAAAATAATGGAGGCAAGAAGATAAGACAATGGAAATTTTCAAAGTGCTAGAAGAAAGAAAATGTCAATCTAAACTTTTATATCCACTGAAAGTATCATTCAAAAGTAAATCTCAGAATGACAAAATTGATAGGATTCATGTTCAGTAGACTTGTACTAAAATATGGTTTGCAAAATGTCTGAGGATAAATCATACCTGATGGAACCAAATTGTGTAAAAAGAAATAAGAAAAGAGGGTAAATGAAATTATACTGCTGTAAGATTCTAAACTGTTTATGTACTATTGTACATAGTACTATATTATATACTATACACTATGTATATTATTATTTAATGGTAGATTACTTTAACTTAAAGATACAACCAGCTCCTAAGCACACACACACACACACACACACACATACACACACACACACACACACATTGTTAAAAGGCAATAGAGAAGACGAAATAATATATGATAATATTCAAACCATCCAAGAAAAGTGCAAAATAAAAAAAAACAACAGAAGAACAGAAATAAAGATAAATACACAATCAATACTAAGTTGGGAGACTTGAACTCAGAACATCAAATACACTAAAAATAAATGGAATAAACATTCCAAGTAAAATTCCAGGACTACCATGGGGCGCCTAGGTGGCTCAGTTGTTTGGACATCTGACTTCAGCTCAAGTCATGATCTCTCACCTTGTGACTTTGAGCCCCATGTCAGGTATTTGCTGACAGCTCAGAGCTTGGAGCCTGCTTCGGATTCTGTGTCTTCATCTCTCTGCTCCTCCCCTGCTAGCACTCTGTCTCTCTCTCTCAAAAATAAATAAAAATAAACATTTAAAAAAAATTCCAAAACTACCAGACTGGCTTAGAAAGTGTGTTTTAACTTAGAAATGCTTTGAATTTAGGTATTGACAGGTTGAAAAGATGAAGGCAGAAAAAAACATATATGATGAAATGATTAAGTAGAGGAAAACTGGCTTAGTTACATTAATATAAGACAAGATAGAATCCAATATAAAGATACAGACATAGAAATGTACATTTTTAATAGCAGAAGATAAATTCATCAAGAACACATCATAAGACTCAATGTATATATGCCTAACAGAACTTCAAATATATGAAGCAAAACTTGACAAAATTAAAGGGAAAAGTAGACAGCTCCACATTTATAGCTGGAGGTTTTAGTATATATATTTCAGCAATTGATAGGACATGTACAAAAAAGCTCAATGTGAATTTAAAAATTGAACACTATTATCAACTAGAGCTAATTGTCTTTTATAGATCACTATACACAACAAACTCTACAACGCATACCTCTTTCAACTACTCAGGAACAGTAATCAAGGTAAACTATATATTCATTTTTTTAAAAGTGCCAATAATTATCAAGATATTGAATTATCAAGATCTTGAAATCACATTGAAATCTTATCACAACTGTATTAGATATCAATAACAATAAGATATCTACTCAATCCCAAATATTTAGAAATTAAACCACAGCCTTCTAAATAATTCATGGATAAAAGAAGAATACATTAAAAAATTAAAAATATACATTTAACTGAATAATAAAATGAATCATAATATTCATGGAATAGAGCTAAAGCACTTAGAAGAAAAGACATAGCTTTAAAATACTTAAATATTTTAAATTTAGAAAATATGAAAAAAGTATTTACTACCTATGTTCCTACTTCAAGAAAAGAGAGAAGCAAATTAAAACCAAAGTAAGAAGGATAAAGGAAATAGTGCAAATGAATTATTTACTCAGCAAAATAGACAAATAGTGGAGAAAAGTCAATGAAATCAATGACTATTTTGATAAAGTTAATAAAATTCATAAATCTCTAACTAGATAAATTGTTAAGGAAGAAAAGAAACAAATTACTGAGATCAGGAATAAAATACTGTGTAACTCACTATAAATTCTACAGACTTGATAGGAACAATAAAGTACTCTAAAGAAATATTTCTTACAACAAACTCAAAAAGCACTAATCAAAAGAAGACAAAAATACATAAATTGAACTGCGTTTTTAAAAATCTCCTTATCAAGAAGCACATTAGAAAATATATAGAAACTACATTATGGGAAAAATATTTTCCTCACATTGTGTGAGAAAGCAGTTATATACAAAATATACATATATAATTCTACAAATCAACAAACACACTAATAATCAAATAAAAATGGTCACAGGGACACCTGGGTGGCTCAGTCAGTTAAATGACCGATTTCAGCTCAGGTCCTGATCTCACCGTTTGTGGGTTCAAACCCCATATTGGGCTCTGTGCTGACAGCTCAGAGCCTGGAGCCTGCTTCGAATTCTGTCTTCCTCTCTCTTTGCCCCTTATCCGCTCACTCTTTGTCTGTCTGTCTGTCTCTCTCAAAAATAAACATTTAAAAAAAAATTTTAAATGGCCACAATAGCCCCAAACTGGTAACAACCCAAATGTCCATCAATAGGAGAATGAATATAAAGAAAATATGACAGACATTTAACATGTGATAACACAGACAAATCCCAAAAACATGTAGAGTATAGGCAGTAGATACCAGAGAATACATACTATGTAGTTCACTTATATGAATTCCTAAAATAGTAAAAAAAAAAAAAATCATAGTTATAGAAATCAGAAAGTGGTTGCTCCAGGTGGGTGGATGGGAGGAGTATTAACCAGGAAAACATGTAAGGAAATCCTTTGGGGAGTTAAAAATGTTCCTCATCTTAATCTAGGTAATGGTTTCACAGATGTATACATTTGTCCAAGTTTAATTTTTAAAGGAATTTTAAAGGAAAATATGAAATTTTTAAAGGAAATATGAAATGCCAAAAACCACCTACATGTCTATTAATTAGAGAATGGATAAATCGTGATACTATGATATAACTAAAAAATATACAGCAATCAAAATGCTTGAGTTAGACCTACATGTATGAACATGGATTGATTTCAAAAGCTTAATGCTGAGTTAAAAAGAAAGAAAGAAGCAAGGAAGGGAAGGAAGGAAGGAAGGAAGGAAGGAAGGAAGGAAGGAAGGAAAGAAGGAAGGAAAAAAGAAAGGAAGGAAGGAAAGAAGGGAGAGAGGGAGGGAGGGAAGGAGGAAGGGAAAAAACAACCTCAAAGAATGCATGGAGTATGACATCACTTCCCTAATTTGTAAGGTACAAAACATGCCATTCTTGAAACTGAGCTCATGTGAGTCATGACCAGTGGGTAAGCAAGGAGAGCAATGGGATTGAGAAGAGATCACAGATTATTACTATGAATTTTCAAGGGGAAAAATATATATAATGCCAATGTTTAAGTGTTAAATTTTTAAAAATCTGTGGTAGTTTAAAAATAATGGACTTTCATACGGTTGGAAATTTACCGATATAGGATTTTAATATTATTGATTTAATTTACATTTAACACTCTCTCTCTTTTACCTTATATACTCATTAAAAATATTTCAGTTTACTTTTCTTTGTGCTTAATTTACTAAGTGTGCTTGTCATAGGGAACACCCTGAAACAACTTGTGATCAGCAGATCATGAAAAATTGAGCCTTGGTCTTAGGATAAAGGATGTGTTCATTTTCTTCTAGAGAGAACGAGATCAGCATGCTGCACGAGTTTCTCCTATCAATATAAAGTCAGTGAGCACCAATTAATAACAAAACAGCAGAAGTCTATAGAGTAGAATATGACACTCATAATTCCTAGAGATATGAGCCATCTACCCCCCAACAGGGACTCCGGAAATAATTCTTCAAGTGGCCATATGTCCATAACTGGAGGTCATAATTTAATTATAAACGGAAGCAATAAACACCAGGACAACTCCTGAAACTGTATCTCCTAGTCAACCTGAACTTAGCAAGGTAAAACACTGTTGAGAATTCTTGCAGAGTTCAAACAGTATTCAGCATAAGAATGATTAAATACGGCTTCCCCTGATCTGCTTAATAGGGAAAGGTGGAAGGAGTAGGAAATGTTTAATAGTGCTCCATACATAGAAACACTATGGGCTTGAACTGATTAAACAGCAATGCACTTTCTGCATTACTCAGAAAGTGCTATGGTGCCTCGTGATGTAGATCTGTTTTCAACTTAAACACCAAAAAGAAACTAATCTGCTCACCCAGGAAAAACAAGATTTTCAATGACCCTTCCATTACCTCAGCAAGAATGGTGACTCAGAGAAGTTAGCTCAGGAGCAGAGTCACAGAGCCTTCAGCCTAATCTGAAGACAGAGTCAACAGTGCTCCGTGGCGATGGACGAGCACGGAGTGCAGGTTCAGTCTTCGTTTTGCCAAATGCATGCATCCTGAAGTTAAGAGGTTCATTCCAGGAAATATATCTAGAAAGATCTCAATTGGGCAGATCCTACACACGAGGATTCAGATGCCTCAAGTTAACATCGTGAGCTAAGAATTATCTTATATAGTCATGTAATTTATGGAAGGAGGCTAATATCTGTCTGTGTAGGTTACAAGTACCATAACCCACGTTTCTGCCAACTTAATGGAGTGAGGAAAGGAAGGATGAAAGAGAAGAATACAAGTGGCTTTGGCGAGACTTTGGGTGGAATATATTTTCCGTGCCCCTCTAGATCCCCTTCACCCTTCTCCACCCTGTTTTGTACCCAGAAAGGCTGACCTGTAGGACCTGTATCAACTGCCTCACCCACTCTCTAGGTTCCACTTGGTTCCAATGGTCACACTAGCATGAGATCAGGATGCAGGAAGGGAGTAAAGGTCTGCTTATTCCCCTGACCCCCTTCCTGCCAGGTCACCAGGGTTAGGTGGCCCTCTTCATAAAGTTTTCTCACCAGGTTACAGTAACTCTTCCCTCCTCTTACCACTCCATGCCTGCAGGTAAAAATGTCCTTGCTACCAGGAGCTGCACAATCTCTTGTTTTCTATTTTTTTTAATTTTTTAAAGTTTATTTATTTTGAGAGAGAGAGAGAGCACAAGCAGATGAGGGGCAGAGAGAGAGAGAGCGAGAGCGAGAGCGAGAGCGAGAGAGAGAGAGAGAATCCCAAGCAGGCTCTGTATTGTCAGTGAGGAGCTCAGTGCAGGGCTCAAACTCACTAACCCCCAGATAATGATCTGAGCCAGAACCGAGAGTCTGACACTTAACTGACTGAGCCACCCAGGCACTCCTCTCTTGTTTTCTACCTGTGAAAATAGCTCCTTCATTTAAGTGTTCAATTACCTACTTTTAGTGTTTTATCTCCTCACCAATATCCTGACAAAGACTCCAAACAGCTCATCTTTCTACCAAAAATAATATCAAGTATTTTTCCTTTAATACAAGCATAGGCCCAACTCAGAAATAGCCGCCAAGGAATATTGAGAGTAAAGATACAGACAGAAAGAGTAGAATCATGCAAGTTAAAAAAAAAAAAAAAAAAGAATCATCCATTTAGAATGAGATTAAGGAATCGTTAAACATTATGGAAGTAACTAGCAGTGGGCATTTTGTCAATTGTATTGGAGCAAAACCTCCAAATAATTGCTGTTAATAAAGACATAGTACTTATAATAAACTTTGAATAAACACATATACATAAAATATGAAATTCTGTAAATGATACCATGGGGGCCCTGTGTTGTTTTTTGTTTTGCTTTGGTTTGATTTTTAATGACACAGCAGAAAATAATAAAAAAGTTTAAGGCAAACAGAAGATAAGCAGAACTTACCAGAAGAAATTCAGTCTGACTCAGAATAGATTGATTATATGTTCTCAGCTACTGTAAGCTAAGATTTCCCACCATTTCATGATGAGAAGTTCTATTGTACCAGAACCTGGTGGTAATTTATTGAATATATGATGTAGAGCACTTTCATATTATTTGCTAAGCTCAACACAGGTGCCTTAATTTTACTCTCCCTCAAAGTTCTATAAGGGTAGTTTAAAGCAACCTCCCTCCTCACCCCCAATGTGACTGTCTCCTGACCCAGTTGATTGGATTCCAGACCCAGCTGCACCCATCAGAGTGCCTTCTCTGGGAATTTAGAATTAGGTAAAGAGACACTACTACAGTTACACTGTATGTCCAGATTATAAACTCTGGAATCATGGGTAACCACCTACCCTCTATCAGGGAACCGTGAACCCAGAGAAAGCCAGTTTGCTTAAGAAGAATGAAGCAGATGTAAATGTACAGAAAGAAGAGTGTGTGTGAGAGTGCCTTGAATTCATTTTTTTAAAATGTATTTATTTATATTCAAGTTAGTTAACATACAGTGTAGTATTGGTTTCAGGAGTCGAAACCCAGTGATTCATCACTTACATATAACACCCAGTGCTTATCACAAGTACCTGCCTTAATGCCTATCACCCATTTAGCCAATCCTCCCACCCACCTCCCCTCCAGCAACCTTCAGTTTGTTCTCTGGATTTAGAAGTCTCTTATGGTTTCCCCCCTCTCTGTTTTGTTTGTTTGTTTGTTTGTTTGTTTGTTTGTTTTTGAGCGCTTGAATTCTAACATTCCCTTAGTCAAAGTTACCTTCGAAAGATCTATTTTTGTCTTAATCCAACACATTATATGTTTATAGGAATGCAGTCCAAGAACATTTCAAGCAAGATTTTGAGAACTCTGGATTACAAGTACCATTCCTTCCAAGTAAATCAGTGGACAACAAAGGCATTGGGATTCATGGTAAACTATAAGCCAACAGGAAGGCTGTCATATCCTCCCGACCTATGACATGACCTCAGGAAGCTGCTGGAGGGCAGGAAGCTTAACCTTTATTAAGAGGCCAATAATTGGGTTTTCTAGATATAATTATAGAGAGCATTTATTGCACAATTATTGCCTGATACCCTTCCAAATATTCTGCATTGATTAAAGAATTTAATTTTTGCAACAACACATTTGGTAGTTGCCATTGTAATCTCTGTTTTACAAATGACTCTGTTGAAGATACAACATGATTTAAAAACTGCCCTATGTGACACAACCATTAAAAGCTGAGTAGTTCTGAAACCAAGGCCATCTCCTTCCCCCAGCACCTACTCACTGTGTTTCTCATATAAGTGTGGCATTTCTCTATCACAAAACTGCTTCTGTGATAACTTAAGCCAAAGGAGAAATCCGAATTTCAGGCAAAACAAACAACACCAAGTCCCAAGAACGAAACACTGATTTTTATTTATATATTATCACAAATAAAATAAATACCCATCTCTTCCAAAGAAATTCTAAAACTAATGTAATGGACTGAATATCTGTGGACTCCCCCTCACCAAATTCATATGTTGACATCCTAACCCCCCATGTGATGATATAAGAACGGGCGGGGTGCGTTGGGAGGCGGTTACATCATAAGCGTGAAGTCCTCATTTAATGAGGTTAGTCCTGTTATAAAAGAGACCTGAGAGCTAGCTAGCCCTCTGTCTGCCGTGTAAGGTGCACAATCCTGCACAAGGAAGCAGGGCCCACCGGACACCAAATCTTCTAGCACCTTGATCTTGGACTTCTCCGTCTCTAGAACTCTGAGAAATAAAAGTTGTTGTTTAAACCACCCAGCTTATGGTAATTTGCTATAGCAGCAGCCCCAAAGGTCTAAGACAGCCACCATGCCAGTAATATGCTACAAGTTACGTTGGCACTACACTTAAAGTCCTCCTTACTTCGGTTCTGCTCATGTTCAAAAAAGAAGAAAATAAAATTATGGTAAGTTGATTTCAATGCAAATCCATGCAAAAGAAGGAGGAGGAGGAGGAAGAAGTGGAGGAGGAGAAGGAGAAGGAGAAGGAGAAGGAGAAGGAGAAGGAGAAGGAGAAGAGAAGGAGAAAGAGAAATTGTTTCAGTGCATCTATCACATATGACACAATGACTTTAAAACTCAGCAAAACATCTTTAACCCAGGCATTGCTCTAGTGATCTATCATTCTGGCTGTGGAATGACTCAATATTGTATTAACTAAGTTAATTAAAAAAAAATTTAAGTAACAAGTTGTTGAGGAAGAATAAAATGCTTTGCTAATAATTTTTCTGGCTAAATGAATTGAACAAAGGTAGAATGAAACACATTTGTGCTACAAATTGCTGGAGACAGGGCACCAGTATCAGCAGTGGGGGGTGGGGGGGACCATCTAATAAGCATGGAACTAGCCACTCATCTCAGAAGTCAGAGCTCTGTGATCAGATGCCTGGGTTCAAATCCGAGTCCAAATCTTGGCAGTTGCATAATTATGGCACATTATGTTGTCACTCCAAACCTAAATTTTCTCCTCTGTAAAACAATGTGAATGATAATACATACTTCTGAGAGTTGTTACAAAGATCACATAAAAATATATGCGACGTATTTACCATAATATGTGGAACACGGTAATTGCTTAATGAATGTTAGCTAATATTAACAGCATGATTGGTTCTTTATAACTTTTGAAATGATATTAAATCAGTTCTCTTTACTTCTCTAGGAATGTAATCACTACATATGAAAAATGCCCACATCTTTGATACGGAGGGAAAAGAAATTGTGGTAAAGCTGAAAGACTAACGAAACCCTGATTTTTTTTCTCTCGCATACAGTTTAGTTAACAAGAGGTAATAAATCAAATTTAAGGCTCTGAAGTGACTCAATGCTCATTTTTATGTGTAATCAACTTTAATTGCATGATTTACAGCAGTCGGGGGTTTTTGCTTTCTATTTTCCAGTTTTATACAAAGGCAGAATGGACAAGGTAAAGAGAGAGAATCTTGTAAGCAAAGAAAACCTCAGGGACATTTTGCATGTTATAATCATCCTACTGGAACAGTTTTGCCCACTTTTTAAGTTTTTCCTTTTTTAGGTATAAAAACACTTAAAAGGGAATAAAATGCACAGATGAAGTAGAATGCCCCAGGACTTACCTGCCTAGAAGCATGAATATGCTACATTTTGAATAATACCTCAGATACCAAACCAATAAGCCATCTCGAGCTCAAGTGACAGAAAGACAAGTGTTTTTTTCCCGAATCTCCACCTGTTTTCTTATGATGTTTTCAAAAAACCCACGAATGCTCACTCCAAGCCTTCACAAGTCTTTGAATCCCAAATTAGCATGTTTTTCCATATGGGATGGAGAAGCAAAACGATGCCTAAAGACATCAATAAGCCACTGTTTCAGTCCTGGACTCTGTTAACCCGAGACTACTCACTGTGTGCAACTAATAACCCCTTCCTTGTTTGTCCGATTTTTCTATCTGTTGCCGCCAAGAATATTTTTAACAGGCAGAGCCTTTAATGATAGGACATTTTCCTTTATATCAGAAACCTCTTTTTTTTTTTTTTTTTCCCAGAATAGAAGTGGGCTATCCCTTGGTCACGAGCTTATTAAATTATGGTCACAGGAGGGGCCAAGGTATGCTTCAGCAGAATTGACCAGTTTATTTCCAGGGAACTCTCCAGGCCACGACACTGAGAACGGTCCACCACACCCTTTTCTCTACTTAAGGCGATTCGTTTCTAAATCCCGATTGCCCCTCTAACAAATGCCCTCTGCTAGGATCTTCCTTCTATCAAAATGATAGTTTTATAGGAGTGTCCGGGTGGTTCAGTTGTTTAAGCATCTGACTCTGGATTTTGGCTCGGGTCATGATCTCACAGTTTGTGAGTTGTAGCCCCACCTCCAGCTCGGGCTGGCAGCGTGGAGCCTGCTTGGGATTTTTTCTCTTTCTCCCTCTTTCTCTGCACCTCTCCAGCTTGAGCTCTCCCTCTCTCTCTTTCTCAAAAAAAAAAATAAATAAATAAATAAACTTTAAAAAATATTTTTAAAAATATCGTTTTACGAATAAATCACAAATACGAACAGGCTTAGGAAATACCATATGAGATTCCTGGGAAGGTAACAGGATAGCTTTCTTTAAGGACTCTTGACCCTTCCATCTCATTTAAGAAGTTTTCAAAGTTTCTGAGGTAATATTGTTGGCTTATCTCTGAGAAAACACAAAGGATTTATTTAGAGGTGGTTTTTAAATAACAACACAGAATTTTAAACTTGATCTGGCCTAATGCTATTATCAGTTCAAAGAGCATTCTAGGTCTAGTAAGATGGGGGAAAGGAAGATAAATTCATTATTAGAAACATATTTTTTATTATATGCATTTTTTCAATTCATAGATATGCATTATTTCATAATTTTATGATTATGGCAATGGCTATGTATTTTGCTGATACTTGATTTCACTTAACATGCTAATATTCTATTGGAACAGCAGTCCTTATATATCTATATTTTAAGTATTACATTTTATTTACAGGCAAGGTATGTGTTTATCCAGAGCATTCGTATGTTTACCTTGGAAATGAAAAAGCTATGATTAAATATAAATAATAACTGTTTTAGAAACACATTACTTTCCACTTCAAATTCCTCCATCTATTATTTTTGTTCATTTTCTTATACAAAGGATCAGATTTTCCATTCCCCACATAGCTGGTTTTCTAACTTGTGAAAAATCACAAATAGTCACCATTAATTTTAAACGCAATGCTAGATTTTCATGCTTCAGATTCAAATTAAGGAGAATTATTTTAATATAATGATTCTAGTAGTTTCAATATGGAATCAGTCAAAATGAATAACAAAATAGAAAATTGTCAAAATACTTGAGTTCGGACAAAAGAAAGGCAGACATTTCTTGAATTCTTCTGCTGCACATTATTCACTAAAAAAACAGCACCTATAATTCAGACAGAACTCCTACTGACTTCTACATGAACACTGAAAAATTCTGTTTCAAATAGAGGTAATTAGTCAGTGATTAAGAGACAGAGAGTAATTAGTACAAAAGAGAATTGCCTTTGTTTGTATAAGACCTGCCAGTCCAGAAAAAGAAGACTTCGGAGAAAACTTTTTTGAAGTCTAAAGTTTTAAGGTTAATTGATTCCAAAATTAAAAGTTCAAAACTACCAGCACAAAAGTAAAAACTAAGGCAGTGTAAGTACACCCTTCAATGCCTGGTTCGCACAGGGTGGAAAATTTCCCCACATCGTAACGTGCCTGTCTTGTCATCATTCGGGTTTATTTACAAATGCCTTCCCTCAGAGGGGTTCCCTGATCATCCTTGGTGAGTTAGACCCTAACTCTTTACTCTTCCTTCTCTCACTCATAGTATTTATCAGATTCTGAAACCGTATCGTGGTGCATTTTGTTTTGGTTGTACGTCTCTTCTACCAGAGTATAAGTTTCATGAGGATAAAATGTTTGTCATGATTCCAGCTCAGTCTCCCCATGCTATCTTATACTAATGCCTGGCATAGATGAGATGATCAATGGGACATTTGTTGAAAAATTAATCCCTAATATAGGAAGGAGCTTCTTTAAAAGATCTCTATGGGGGTGTCAAAGAATTGGGTGTTGCAAATGATTTTATTCTTGGTAACAGCTGTATGAGTTTTTTAAGGATTTCTCGAAAAAATGCATAGAATCAATGTGCATTATCTACCTGAGACTTCATTAATGAGCTCACAGGGCACCTCCTCTCAGAAGACTTCTTATTAAGCCTAATTAATCGATTCCCCAGCGGTAATCTGAAAGCCACTTGTCCATTTGTGTCTTCTTCAATAGTGAGTCACTCTGTGGTGAAGATCATATCCAACTAATCTTTCATTAAAAAACAAATCTTTTGCTTAATTTTTAAAATAAAAATTGTATAGATATTTAAAGGGTATAACATGTATATACACACACACATAGTAAAATGATTACTATAGTAGAGCTAATATAGCTTCACATGGTTCCTGTGTGTGTATGTGTGTGTGTGTGTGTGTGTGTGTGTGATGAGAGCATCTGAAATCTACTCTTTTAGCAAATTTCCAGTATTCGATACAGTACCCTGTTGGCAAGAATGTAAATTTGTGCAGCCGTCATGGAAAACAATTCATCTTTATAATTGCCTCAGTTCCTAACACTGCATGTAGTATCAGCGCCTAAGAAGGTCACATTAAGCAAATAACTCAAGGGGCGCCTGGGTGGCTCAGTCGGTTAAGCGTCAGAGTTTAGCTTAGGTCATGATCTCACGGTTCGTGACCTTGAGCCCTGTGTCCAGCTCAGTGCTGACAGCTCGGAGCCTGGAGCCTACTTTGAATTCTGTGCCTCCCTCTCTCTGCCCCTCACCAGCTCATACTCTATCTCTTTCTCTCTCTCTGTCTCACTCTCTCACAAATAAACATTAAAAGTTAAAACAAAACAAAAAAAAAAAACCCAAATAACTCAAAACATCACAAGATGCAAAACCTTCTTCTGATGAAAACACTATCTTTTCAAGCATTTAACAAGGACCTCTGCCCAACACCTATGCTGCCCAAACCTGAACATCTAGTTCTTTAACATGCCCCATGTTTCTTTATGCTGCATAACCCTCTCTGTACCTGAATGGTCAATGTGGTTCCACTACCTTCACAACACAATCTGTACAGTAACAGTTGTCACGTACTATATTTGCTGTCCTTTCATAAGTGTTTCCTGTTCCCTTTGCCCCAAAAGAATCTAGGTAATAAAAACAATCCACGAATGGTATGCGTGAACAAATTAGACACCTCTGTAACTTCTCTTGTGTCTGCCCACCCTCTATTCTAAGTAAACAAGTTGATTTTCCAGTCGGCCCAGAAGACCACACTTTTCTAGAGATACAGTTAAGATCCAAATCTTTTCACATCAAGAAAACCACTGAAGGAGAGGGCTAAATAAAACTCTTGCTGTCTCAATCAATTATGAAAACAAACTAAAACTCAGGTTTAACACTGAAGTGTTAAACTCTGTTTACGCGTAAACACTGAGTTTGATAGCTATATATTTTTATAATGTCACAAATGTGGGCAGTCATGGTAATTCATCTTCCACCAATTATATCTAGAGATACATCTAGAGACAGAGGTACAGATAGAAATAGAGAGATGCAGATACAGACTATTTCTGCATTCCATTGTTCGAAATAGTGCATTATCTTAGTGACCTTTATTATAATAATTATATAAATATATAATATATAATATATAAGCATATATAATATATACATATACACAAATATATATAATGTATAAATATATAATATATATAAATATATTATAGTTACAATAATTCCTGATATGTGGTAGTGTAAAACCTCAGGGTTTGTTCAGAATTATTTTGATTATTCTTAACTTTTTGCATTTTCAATTTTTTTTTTAAACATTTATTTATTTTTGAGACAGAGAGAGACAGAGCATGAACGGGGGATGTCAGAGAGAGAGGGAGGCACAGAATCTGAAACAGGCTCCAGGCTCTGAGCTGTCAGCACAGAGCCTGACGCGGGGCTCGAACTCACAGAGCGCAAAATCATGACCTGAGCCGAAGTCGGCGCTTAACCGACTGAGCCACCCAGGTGCCCCGACTTTTTGCATTTTCATGTAAATTTTAGAGTCAGCCTATCAACTTCCATACACACCCAGCAGCAACTGCTTGAGTCTTAGGCAGGATTACATTGAACTTATAATACATTTTGAGGAGAATCAACTTTATAATATCAAGTAATTCAATCACACAGTACATATCTCCATTTATTTGAACTATCTTCAAATTTAAGTAAATGATTTTTTTTGTAGAGTGTTTTCTTATGTTACTTATGAAATTTATTGTTAAGTAAAATTGTTAATCAATTTATCTATTCTATACATTAATCATAATTGATTAATCTATATACTCTATACATTAACCATCAATGATTAATTATGTTATCTATTGTATACATTAATCATAATTTTTAAAAATTTGTGTCTAAAAATTTTAACGTCTGGGGCGCCTGGGTGGCTCAGTCGGTTAAGCGTCCGACTTCCGCTCAGGTCACGATCTCCCGGTTAGTTCGAGCCCTGCGTCAGGCTCTGTGCTGACTGCTCAGAGCCTGGACCCTGTTTCAGATTCTGTGTCTCCCTCTCTCTCTGACCCTCCCCCATTCATGCTCTGTCTCTCTCTGTCTCAAAAATAAATAAATGTTAAAAAAAATTAATGTCTAGATCATCTGTGGCTCTATTTCTATCCTCTGTTCTATTTTCTCTTAGTGCCTTTGTGTGTATGTCAGATAAATTTTTACCAAATTCTAAATATTTCGTTTGAAACATTGTAGAGATTTGGGGCAATGTGATATTTCTCCATAGAAGGTTTGCCTTATCCTCTGAAAATGGAAGAGGCACTGATCAGTCCAATCTTGTCAGGGACTGAACTGATTTAGGGCTGGGTTTGCGATGTTTCTCTCCATCTGACTCTACTTTGCCCCACTTCTTGTATGCAATTCTCCAACTCTCCAAGGTCCCCAAATGAGCATATTCTGGAGAGCCTGGCATTCCTGCCCTTCAATGTTTGTCTCTCAGCCCTCTGACAGTGCATAAAACTATGTTTTTTATTCTCTTTGACTTCATAGTCACCTGCTCTGCCTTGCTAAGTCAGCAAATATGTAGAAAGGAAAATTAACAGTGACAAATGAGTTCTCTCTGCACCTGCCGTCTCTCCAAAATCTTGGCCCCTTAAGTCTTGGATCCTTTAGCAATCACAAATACAAATATTTTATTCTCTAGGCCTGTGATATTATTGGAATCTCTTCCAGCTTTTCTGCTTCTTAGCTTCCTTACCCTGCCCACATTTGCAGGCTTTTTTTTTTCTTCCTTTGCCATGAAGTTGCAAATGCCTTGACAGAATAACCACATTCACAACATTAGATTTGGGAATGCCAGATAAAACTCAGAATGGATACAATATTTTGGACATACTTAACCCTAAAAATTGTCTGATGTTTATCTCAAGCTCAAATTTAATGGGTCATCCAATGTTTCAATTTTGCTAGATCTGACAACCCTATCTTAGTGTACAACCCTTCGCTCTAGGATCTGGCTTCAAAAGACACAGCTGCGTCAGAAGTTCTCTGATGCCATCAAACCAATGCTGTTTTCTGTTTTGCTTGTTAATTTTACATTCCCTTTCCGGTAGACATTTTGGGCAATGTGATATTGCAGGGGTATTGGGGATTGTTGTTGTTGTTGTTGTTTTTAAATTTGTTTATTTATTTTGAGAGAGGGAGAAAGCATGAGCTGGGGAGCAGCAGAGGAGAGAGGAAGAATCTCAAGCGGGTTCCGCACAAGTGCACAGCCCAATGCCAGGGCTCAAGCCCATGAACCGTGAGATCATGACCTGAGCCAAAGTCAGACACTTAACCGACTGAGCCACCTAGGCCCCCTGGGCTATTGGTTTTATACAAATTATTCCACTAGCCAGAAGCAGTAACTAATAATATTTTTTAATTAAATTATGTATTCTTTAATGAGAGATTGGTTAAATATACGATAAAACAGGAATCAAAGGAAACTGATATACTTAACATTTACCTGTTTGTGTAGATGAATAATAATTTATGTGATACACATAAATTATCTGACTGTAAAAAATGTTTGCCCACCCTTATGCATAATCCTGCTATCAGATATTTATTCACTAAAATATTAATCCATCGTAGTTGAATTAATGATTTTTTTATTTTTTAATCTTTTATTTATGTTTGAGAGAGAGAGAGAGACAGAGACAGACACAATGAGAGTGGGAGAGGGGCAGAGAGAGAGAGGGAGACACAGAATCGGAAGCAGGCTCCAGGCTCTGAGCTGTCAGCACAGAGCCCAATGCGGGGCTTGAACCCACAAACCATGAGACCATTACCCAAGCCAAAGTCGGATGCTTAACCAACTGAGCCACCCAGGAACCCTGAATTAATGATTTATATGATTTTTGTGTATATGTATTATCTAATTTTTGAACAGTGAGTATACAACACTCATGTAATAAGTAACTTCTAATTATAGAGTAAATAGAAAGAAATACTGAAACATTTACATTTTATCAAAAATGCAATGTACTTATTCACTTCCAGGCCCTAGTTACTATCATTCTTTTTCCTGGAGACCTCTTTAAGGTGACACATATCCAGCAAAGCTTTCCCTGAAGCCCCAGTTTTGTTTGAGTAAGCATTTTAGTTTACTTTAATTAAGCACAAATTTTTCCATAAACCCCTAAACTTGTTCAGTGATAGTATTTTGAATGCCTCCCCCCAAAAAAATTTAGGTTAACTAATTTGTTTTACTTACATGGTATTTAATATGCATTTAATAGATGTTTAATGTTTAATAAATATTTAGTAATAAATACTGTTGAATAAATGGATGGTACAAGTCTATTATTTATGAAAGAAAAAGAGACCAGCAGTAGACAGGAGTGCTCACCATTCAGAAAATCCCCCATAAATATTATGTCTGTCAAACCAGATTTTGATACATATTAACTGGCAGACATGGGGGTCACACTCCCTGAAAATTTCAAAAAGAGCAGTTATTTTATTTTGCCATTTCAGTTCAGACTTTTATGTTGTAGCAATCTGTGTTCCCAAGGGCAGGATTGATAAAGCCTTATAAGTGATAAAAAGCTTTACGCCTGCCTAACTAGAAGGTCACCCCAGTAAGTCATGACTTATTTATGTTTCTCTTTTTGTGGCTTGTCTTGTCATGTCTGTTACTCACTTCCATTTTTTTATTTAATTGATTCATAAGACTTCTCTCAATATATCTGGTATATTTACTCTTTGACATATATTGGTTCTCTTTTCTCAGTTTGCTATTTGAAATGGAAATATGTTAAATTGGCTCTTTAAAAAACCTCAGCTATAACAAGACAAGACATCTATAAAGAAAAGAAGCATATCCTTTTTAATACTGATCAGTTTCGGGGTGCCTGGGTGGCTCAGTTGGTTAAGCGTCCGACTTCAGCTCAGGTCACGATCTCGCGGTCTGTGAGTTCCAGCGCCCCGTCGGGCTCTGGGCTGATGACTCAGAGCCTGGAGCTTGCTTCCGATTCTGTGTCTCCCTCTCTCTCTGCCCCTCCCCCGTTCATGCTGTGTCTCTCTCTGTCTCAAAAATAAATAAACGTTAAAAAAAAATTAAAAAAAAATACTGATCGGTTTCCTATTAATAACCATTTACAAATATTTATTAAGCAAATACCATGTGTTAAGCATTGGGGAAGAAATGACAAAGAGAGATGTAGTTCCCATGCTCATGAAGCCTGCCTCCTAAAAAATAAGAAAAAAATATTCACAGACTGAGAATATATTTCTTAGAAAATGTTTTGTGATTTGTACTTACACTTGGAAGAATGGTCTTTCCTGTACTAAAACTATGAACAAAACTGTAAGATTTGGGAGCACCTGGGAGGTTGGTTAAGCATCCGACTCATGATCTTGGCTCAGGTCATGATCTCACAGTTCGGGATCATGGGATTCTCTGCTTGGGATTCTCTCTCTCCCCTTCTGTCTGCCCGTCCCCTGCTCATGCTCTCTCTCTTTCTTTCTCAAAATAAATAAATAAACTTTAAAAAAAACCTGTAATATTTGGAATGCATTTAAATATATAAGAATAAAAATATCTAGGATGCGAATCGTCTACTTACTCTCAGTGTTTTCCCGAAACATCAGTAGGAGTATGCATGTTTTTAACTGAGGAATTCACAGCTGATTATGTGAACAGAAAATCATTCTGTTCAAAATGAGACCCCTGACAAATTTTACATGATATTTCTGATTCCTCATGGGAACACTTGAAAAGAATCAAAGAGTTAATATTCACATTTCATACTCACAGCCTAGGCGATAGAAATTTTTAACAGGAAAAAAAGACACATGTTTAATTAAAAGGAAAGTTGAAAGAGTAGGAGGAACTAAAATGTGCTCAAGTCCAATGACACTATTGGAAAATAATTATTTGAAAAACAGCTTATCTGTTGAAAGCTGGCAAACCACCAGGATCTTGATTGCTTTAAGCTATTTTATAACCACTTTAAGCAGATAAATTGAACAAAGAGATATGAATTTCAGTCAGACAATAAGATTCCTCATCTTTTCAAAATGGAGTGTCCTCTGTAATACAGTTCATTGTACGTTGTGTTAGAACAGGAATTTATGAGCAAACATTGGATTCCTGTCTTGAAACGTTCATCATGAGATTTGGACTGATAACTCGTTACCATATTAGAATTTTATTCTTTTTCATTTTTGTCCTCTTCCAAGGACTATAGGCTGACTGTGGGCGTGTCCACACACAAGCACATGCATAGTTGTCAATAAAAAAAATCTCTGTATTTAGTTTTTCCTTAGTCAATAGTAATATAGGGCTACAGTTTTTCTAAGCAGCCGCAAATATAAATATTAGAAAGGTAGTTTTGAAATATCTTCATCTTTTCCATCTTCCATAGGGGAAAGGAACGAGATGCCACAAGCTGTCCATTTTATTACTCCAATCCAGCATGCCTTTGAAACAAGGTTTGCAAACCTAAAATTGTGCAGAGAACAGGATGCTCAGTAGAGTGGCTGGGGTAAGTCTCAGTAGAAAATGGTGCTACCCGTATGGAATTTGTGAATGAGATTTCATGGAAAAGACATTGTTCCCCAGCTTCTGCTGATTTGGGGCACACATGAATGTGAGCTCAGTTGTCTTTCTTTCTTTTTTTTTTTTATCTAGATTAAATTAATGCAAATTAAATTAAATTAATGCAAAATCCTTAAATGTTTGAAGACTGAAAAGAGCAAATAAGACATACATGTGGTCCACCTGACCCGAGTTCATTGCTTCTGCTTAAAAACAAATCAAGAAGTGGGTAAGTCCGCTTTTTATTTTTATGTTTATTTATTTTTGAGAGACAGAAAGACACAGTGAGAGTGGGGGAGGGACAAAGAGAGAGGGAGACACGGAAATTGAAGCAGGCTCCAGGTTCTGAGCTGTCAGCACAAAGCCTGACATGGGGCTCTAACTCACAAACCGCAAGACCAGGACCTGAGCTGAAGTCTGAAACTTAACCAACTGAGCCACCCAGGCACCCCAGGGTAGGTCTACTGTAAGTTGAATCTCTTGATCTTTCGTTTTAAGGTACTCTGAACCTCTTAAAATAAAAAAGTTTTATGAACTTTGCCTTATTAATATAGCTAACCAAAGTGATTTCACATGAACTGTGTCATTAAAAGTCCTCTATAAAATTTGATAGGTATGTTACAAATAGTAAAGTAAAATGAGAAAAGTAACAAATTAAAATGATAATTATAGTACCTTAAGGATAAATAGGATCATGTAAATGACATAACCAATCCCCCAATTAGCAAATGAAGAAATTCTAGTCCCAGATAGTGACATATTAATTGTTGTGTTTTCTTTAATAAGGGAATTATAAAGCATATTTTATGCACTAAGAAATGCGCAAGCTATGGTAACCAACAGAATCTGTTGCTGAGGAAAACTGTTACAGTTTTTTCTCTGAACTGCTAGGGAATCCACTCAAAAGACATAATTCAAAGTGTGTTTGCTCGTTTATTTGTCTGTCAGATCAATTTGAAACCTCTGTCTTTGGCACTGCTAGAGGGAAGCTACATGACCTGAAAGAATCAAACCACTGGTTTATAATTTCCTGGAGCCTTTACCCACTTCCAGGGCTAATTTCACAGAAAACGACAGAAATGATTATTAGCTGTTTCTGAGATTAAGAGAAATTTTGGGGAAATGCGCAGCAAGTGAAAATAAAATCTATCAATTTAGAACAAAAAGAATCCTTGATAATTGAGGAGATACTATTTTCAATGTACCTATGACACAATGTATCTAGGGCACCTATGTAGATGTCCCTTAAGTATAAAAGCTTGACTGCAATCTTTAGAATGTCTTCTCTAAGCAGTATATACTGTTTGTGTGTGCTTAAATATTGTGCGCAAAGGATAAAATTTTCACTTTACAACAGAACTTTTAGTATAGTTATTTTTCTCACATATCTTCTCTATGCTATGTAACCAAGAGATTTCTACTATAATCTCTGAATGTTCAGGTAAAAACAAACAAACAAACAAAAGACGGAGGACTAGAGGTCATGGACTCCTAGAGATAAAAGTGGAACCAGCTTCCCAAACAGAGTACTCATTTCTCTTTGCATAACAACTGAACTGTCTCTCCTTTGCAAGTATTTGTTAATGCTCCAAAGCCACGTGTAAAACATGACTTCTCTAATTTGAAATAATTTTCTTCTCCTTCGACTACGCTTAAGGCACTAGCTAAACGGAATTGTTTCAGTCTAAGATGGTTCCTATTACTCCCTAAATATTTTACTTCAACTCATTTTTGCAGAAATTAAATGAAAACTATAATTAATTAAGCCAAACAAACATCAAGTAAGTGGAAGAAAAGAATCAAATACAATCCTGTGCCCCAAGGAGTTCATAATTTTAGAAGGAAACTCAATACATGATTAAGTCTCAATACATTGTGTAGATGTATAAAATATATAGCAGGAGAAAGCAAAGCAATTAATTCATCATGGATGAAAAGAGGGAGTCTTAAATATCTCAAATTAAAGAAGTAAGTTGAGAAAGAGATCCACAAAATGGTGGAGCAGGCAGCTCTGAGCTCCTGTTTCCTCACAGAAAAATTGAAAAGCAAGCAGAAACTGTTAGACCAACTTTGTCAGGACCCTAAAACAGTCAAAGGTTGACAGCAGAGAAGTGTATATTGAAAAAAAAAAAAGGCCACTTGACAATGGCAAGAAAGCTTGGGTTTATACTTAACCTTTTTTTGACCCTCCTCCAGTGTGGCAGCAGTCTGGAGGCTGGTCAGAATGTAACCACTGGGGAAAAGTTTGGCAACTCCTTAGAAAACTAAACATGACATTACCTTATAACCCAGCAATTCCACTTCTAGGTACATACTCAAAAGAAGCGAAGGTAGTGTCTTAAATAGACACCTGTACACCCATGTTCATTGCACCATTATTCACAAGAGCCAAAAACCAGAAAGAATTCAAGTGTCCATCAACAAATGAATGGATGAATAAAACGTGACAAGTACGTGCAATGGAATATCATTAAGGCGTATACAATAATGAAATTTTATACCCATCACACACACATTTTTGAGGGTAGTCCTCAAAAATATCATGCTGAGGGAAGAGCAAGTCAAAAAGGACAAATATTATGACTTCACTTCTGTGAAAAGTCTAGAAAAATGGGAGAGAATATAGAGAGAAAATAGGTTAAAGTTGAGCAGGGGCTGGGAGAGAGTGGGGGTTGCTGACTATACTGCTTCCCGGTGACAGAATTTCTGTTTGGGATTATGAAAAAGTTGTAGCAAATAGAGAGTGGTGATGGTTGTGCATTTGGGAATGTCATTAAAACCACTGAATTGTAGACTTTAAAATGAATTGAATGGCAAAATAAAATAAAATATATAAAGAAATTTAAAAGTTTGAAATTACATGTGAATACGGACCTAAAAGATGACCAGATTTCCAAAAGATAAATGAGCAAAGGACAAGAAAGGTAAAGGAGTGCCAAGAAGAAAGGCACAGAAAACTGAAGGATTTTAAAGATGAGACTGGCTTGTACGGGATTGTGAGGAATTCTAAATCCAGGTGGGGTTTGCTCTGTAGGAAGAGGAATAGTTGAAGACGTTTGAAGAGAGGGAGTGATATGATCACATCTATAAATTTTGATAAATCGGAAGATCTTTTAGAAGGAGGGATTAGTTGGAAGATGCAAGCTCAATAAGGGGATTATAGCAAAAAGTCAGTGAGATGGAAACATTGGAGAAAATGTAGGGGAGATAGAGAAATATTGGAGCTGATTGTGAGGCAAATGGACATAGTGTGGAACAGAGTTCATGTCCATAAATGACGGAATATAATGCCAGTTATGACAGGTATACAGGTATTACTTACATCAAAGTGCAGACCCTAACACTATATTGATATGTCAAGTGAGACATAATTCTAAAACCTATTACTTGTTTTATCATGTCTCGCTTCCTGTCTATGTATTAATCAGTGATATACATTAACATTGCTTTAAAAAAAACAGAAATTACAAGAAAGTTAAGAAAAAAATCTCCTGGGAAGGAAAAATAAGTGTTATAACCAATCTTAGACAACAGGCTTTGGTGTTAAATAGAAATCTACACTGATCATTTATTGCACACCCCAAAGGACTTTACTTTTAAACTCCCTATTCTAACAGTACTTCAGTGACACATAAAATTCTGAGCAGGATCCCACAACATGGGGCCAAAGAGAAAAAGAGTTACTCAGTGCCAACATTCTAGTTAAATTCCATGTTTACAGCATATTCATGCATGTAGAAAGTGCACGTAGGATAATTGGGCTATCTTTTGTTCTTTAGCTACCCACCGATGACCATGATGGGAAAAAATACTGTAGTTCATTGTAGGCTTGAGACTCAATATGGCTCATAACTCAACCAGATGCTGTGGGGTTAAGTGCTGTTCATTCACTCCAGGCACAGTGAGTCCCAGCTATTTATTTTACTATGATGCAACTCTAGTGTGGACATCTGGCCTGAATTTAGAATACAAATTGATTTGCAATTCTGATTTCCTACAGAAATATTAGTCCTAGTCTTATGTAAAAATAGGCAGGTACATTCATGGTAGCACAGAGTTATGTTCCCAAATGAACAAAAATACCAAATACTAAAACCCAAAGAATTTATTTTGTATGGCTTTATAGTTTCATGCAGTAAAAATCATTAAACGCACACACACCTAAATATATGCATGGAACATATACACACACATCTGATGATAGTCCATTAATGTGTCCCCATTAAAAGGTTCTTGAGAAAAGTGTAATTTTTTTAAAAGAATGTACTGGCAAGATTATGGTTCTTATTATTTCTTTCCTTCCCACAAGAGATTTTCAATTTGCCTAAAAACAGATTTCATGGGTAAACAAAATTTCTGAGGGAAAAAATTGACTGGATCTTTTCTCTGAGCTGTAATATTCCTTGTTCTGGCTTCTCTCTCCTCAACCGTGGTTCCAGCAGCAAAATCTTGAGCCATGTACGCTATCCAATTTAATTTCGATGGCAGTGCAAATTAAGAAATACTGATGAAATAATTTCCTCTCATTCAGATGGAACAGAGCATAAATACAGGAATGACAGAAATTATATTACTAGAATTCTAAAGATATTAAAAAGATAATATGTAAATATTTCAAATGAATTTATGCTAATAAATTTGGCAGCTCAGATGAAATGGACGAATTCCTTTAAAGTTACAAACTATCAAAGTTCATTCAAGAAGAAAAAGATAACCTGATTAGCCCAATATCTATGAAATAATTTATCTTTGTAGTTTAAAAATCTTCCCACAAAGAAAACACTTAGCTCATATAGCTTTAGTGAAGAATTAGAGCCAGTAATGGAAGTTATGCAAGAAATAAAAATTAAAAAGCAAAAGAATACTTCCCAAGTCATTCTATGAGGTTAGCATTATTACCCTGATGCCAAAAACGGGTAAAGATATTATAAGAAAATAAAACTGTAAAACAATATCCTTCATAAAACAGGATGCAAAAATTCCCAACAAAATTTTAGTAATTCAAACTGAACAATATATGAGTAGGAAAATATATTATGGCCAAATGTGGTATAAAACAAGAATGGAAGGTTGATTTAGCATTTACACTGATATAAACATACCATGTGAAAAGCAATATAAACAAATAATTATTGAGATCTAGAATACATAAAAACTATTAAAAATCAAATGGAAAAGGAAAGCAATCCATTATATAAGTGGGTTAAAATTAAGAATAGCCTTTTCATAGAGGAAAGAGGAATAGCCATTAAACAAATGAACAGAAATTCAAGCAGCAGAATTGAGAAAACAGCACAAATATACCAAAAATATATTATTTTAGACCTAACAGATCTTCAAAATAAAAAATCTAAAAGATACTTTTATTATTTAGAAATAAATACATTGAATTCACAGTTATAATATCAACTCTGATGTATCTCAAAAATAACATATTGAGCAAAAAAGTAATTTTCAGATAATAATACCATTTAGATAAGTTTAAAAATGTAGAATAAGTCATTTGGTTTATTATGCACATAACCTGTAGTAAACTACATATATGAAGGAAAATATTAGGAAAAGAAACGATATTGAAAAAGATAAAAAATTCAATATTAGTAATCTCCATGAGGGAAAAAAGAAGAACACACAATGGGTTTCAATGACCCTGTTATGTTCTATTTCTTCAGAACAATGAAGGCAGCTCAAGTGTTTATTGTGTATCCTTTATTCCTTTGAGAAATTACTTTGACATTAAAAATATAGGCCCTACCATTAACTATATATATATACACATACCTATATACATAAATGCATACATACATACATGATGTACAAACACACACAAAATATCATCATTTGTCCTTTACTGGTTTAAGAATTGATGGACTGCAGGAACTACTATCTTTAAGAAAAACTTTATTTTTAAATTTATGCTTGGATGTCAAAAACAGCATCAACAACAACCCTCATGCACATAAGTGAGTTCTTTTGCACTTGATTTACACAGAAGCTGATACTTCTCCGGGGTTTACAAAAAAACTAAAGACATGCCTCAAAGATATGCTGTTTCATTCTAAATCAAAAATCCTAATTATTAGAAGAGTTTGGTCATCTGCAAGCTTAATTCCCAATCTCTAAACCTCAATTCTGAGATATAGAGAGCAATCCCTGTGTTTCTATATGTCACATTACTGGGTGCTATTTTCCAATCTGAAAGAGTTACCTTGACAACCAAATCACTGACTCAAATTCGCCACCCTGATTTATTCCCAGCCTCAATGTCACTCCAAAAATTGTTTTGCCTACAATACTGAAGATTACTCTTTAATTAAAATTGTAACCCTTCACCCCTTTCCAATTGTCTTAAGAGCATTTCCTTTATCATAACCAATTTATAATAAAACCCCATTAAAAATAATTGCAAATTGTTTGATGGAGTTATGTCCTCAAACATGTTTCAAAAACTAAATACTAGTGGAACTTGATCTTACCCTACAGTACATCTAAGTACATTAATTTGCAACCAAATAACTTTGCTTTTGCTGACTGAATATGATAACCTGCACAAATTTAAAATATTAGCTAAAAAAATAAATTCAACATAATTCCCCTTTATATCTAAAAAAAAAATCCTCATTACTGATAATAAATACACACGATTTTTGTCTGAGCCAGCTTTACAAACTCCCTATTTATCGACATGCGCAGCTGTTGAAAGAAAAATGAAAATAAGTTACATTATTCAAGTGTGTGTGGTAAAAATGCCAACACAGTTTTTACAGAAAACGTATTCAAATAATCACAACCAGAGGGAATAAAATCATTTACTGTTTCTTGAATGTATTTGCAGAATCATTTTTTTAGAAAGAGTTTTAATCTGTAAAGCAAGTATTCCAGAGTCTGAACATTAGACTGGATCAAAACAGAGAAATCATCTTAGGTGAATATTACATTGTGGAGCACTCCTCTGCTTTCCTTGAAATTACTGTCTAAAATGCATTTGTAAGTATCACCACATGTAAACAGGAGGTCCTGCTGTCCCAATTACAACTTTTTTTAAACATAGTAAAGATGTCATGGTCTTTCCAAAAAATAACATTGTTTTACTTGTGCAATTTAGTTCGTTTCCCAAATGATTTTATTTTATTTCTCCCAACTCTTTTAGAGAAATAGAGTGTAAAAGAATCTATTACTGATGATTATGTTTTTTAACGAAGGAAAAATACTTGGAACTTGTCAGAATAAAGATAAACAATCCTTTCAGTGCCAGTCCTCATTTGGTTTGATTTTGCACGCAATGGAAGATACTGCTTCTTGAGCAGCTGATCTTAAAACATATACCTTTTATTCTGAATCCTAAAAATAACTACCTACATAAACATGAAGAACTAAGTGCAGCAGGTTGTTAGAAAGAATTTCTTGCACGATCCATTTTATCTCTTTGGAGGACAAAATCATGCTCTTGTTCAAATGTATAAAACTGTTGTTTTCCACATTAGAAAATACAGAGTGGTATTGTTTGTGGATAATAGAAGAATCAATTTTATAACTAACTGGGTTAATGTTAGGAATACCAAAAAACATTCTGATACAAGATAAGCCGTGTTTATGATTCACTAGTGTTTGCAGGTGAAGTGTGTTGAGTGAAGTAAAATTGAATTAATATGAAGATTGGCATGGAGTGGGTTAGCTTGTCAAGAAGTCATTCCCAAGGGCTGAGAACAAGGGAGAGATTCTATTTTAAAGCACAAAATTCTTCTTCTCAATTCACTAGGACTCAAAATAGTTCTGTGGTCAGCACTGGTTCTGTTGTTTATCTATTTCCATAATGCTTGTTTTTTCCCCCAAATCTATGCACAAAAATAACATACGTCAAACAGGATAGAGAAAAACACTGTTTCCTACTTTAGAATCACCACAATGATGAAGTTATCCAGAAAAAAAAGACAGAAATATAAAAAGCAAATGTTTTTAAAGCTACATTTTATGCGCTTTACATAATCTGGTCCCTACTAAGACAGCAAACTAAAGGGAAGTATACAAGAGATGGAGACACTCAGAGAAAAGTAATATTTACAGGAGTTCTAATAGGAATAAAACATAAACTTCGGAGGGGAAGCCTAAAAGACCCAGAAAAGCTTTGTTTATGAAAGAGGACACTTCAAAGCAACAACACCAAAATAGTGAATATAACACTATGTGTTAAGTACTGGGTTAGGTTCCTTCGCCTGTGCTCTTTTATTTAATCTTCAGAACAACCATGAAGAATATAATACCATATAGTATACGAAACTTTGAGAAAAAGAAGTGATTTATTCAAGTTATTTTAGTTACTGAAGGGCAGAATCTCAATTCCATTCGGGTCTTATAATACCAAACTGAACAAAAAATAAGTATCCTATGGTTAAGTGGAAAAAGATGAGTTAATGAATACTAATAAAACTGGTAGGTTAAATGTATCAGCCCCATGTATGTAAAAGACAGGCAATTAAGGAGATAAGTATTCTGCTGTGGGTGATAATAAACAAAGGAATTATTAAGAGCCAAAGCATAAGAGACTCTTAAAAACTGAGAACAAACTGTGGGTTGATGGGGGGTGGGAGGGAGCGGAGGGTGGGGGATGGGTATTGAGGAGGGCACCTTTTGGGATGAGCACTGGGTGTTGTATGGAAACCAATTTGACAATAAATTTCATATATTAAAAAAAAAGAAGTATCTTTCATTTCTCTTCTTTCAGAACTATTGATTGGTAAATTTAAGAAAAGAGAACTGACAAGTAAGACAAAAATAGAATTAGAAGTTCAAATCAGATGACAGGAAGAATCTTGTTCTATTCTCCCATTTCTTCATTTAGGTATTCAGTCAACAAATGCTTTCTAGTGATGCGTAGTAGTTTAGATTGTGTTGATCATCAGGGCAAAGTATTGCATGGAAGGTAATAAAGAATTAGGGTTTATTAGTAGCAGTAAAACTAATAAACTCAATGAATCAGATAAAACTGTGTAAGTCAGCAAAATATTAGAAGGCAAAATAAATAACCAACTAATAAAGTATAAGGAAACTAAAACACACTTATCTTCTGATTATTATTTTTATGGGATAGCCAAATATTACTTTTGAAATTCAACCAAAGGGAGCAGAGAATATAGCTGAATTCCAATGTCCAAGTACCTTTCTTGTTTACTCTGACCCCAGACTTCCTCCTATAATCAGAATAAATTAAAGTAGAATATATATATATATATATATATATATATATATATATATATAATTTATTTATACAAATAAATTAATTCGTATTCAGAGTCATGCAATTTTAATATGAAGGGTGCCAACTCTGGGGACAACAGTGGAATGGTAGACAGGGATGTGATACCAAGAGGGTTGGACTTGAGTTCTGCCTTCACATTTCCTGAACAGCCCCATCTGAAACCTTGCTCCATAAAAAGAAGTTCAAGGCAGAACTGAGTAGGTGAGTGAACACACATAAGACCTCAGATCCTGTACTTGTGGAAATAAGTTTTGTTGGAGAAGAAAGTAAATAATGGGATAAACAAACAAGTATATAACAAAAAATATAGAAACATGTTGCAAGATCTTGCAATAGAGGATTATAAGGATGAGGTAGGAGGAGGGACCTACTTAGATGAGTTGATCCTAAGGCCTATTTGAAGAGATTACATTTAATCAGGAATTATGAAAAGGAGGCAGAGCCATGTAAGAACTCCAGTCAAAGCGTATTGAACACACAGACAAAAAAGGTGTGAAAAAGCTTTAGGTGGGAAGAGGTTTGGGATGTTCTTGAAGATGGGACTATTTCTACGTGACTGAAGGTTAGAGAAACTGGGTGGAGATGCTATTTGAAAGGTAAGGAAGATTCAGGGCATAGGGGCCTTTGTAATTGAGAAAACTGAAGGCCAATGATCAAGTGACTGGTCTAAAATCTAATTAGGTAAAAAATAAACTATAATATAGGTCTCCTAAGAGCTATTTATTTCCTATATTTCATAAGTCCTAATAGGTTATACAGCTCAAAAATATATTTAGAAAGAGGAGAAACTATTCAAGGGCTTACCTTTTCCTACTTGTGGTGATAATCAAGTGTTCCACGCAGAAGTCATGATCCAATTAAACTGTGGTTCTAACATGACCCCTGTGTACCAACTGGTATCATTACCATTCCAGTCACTTAAGTACACTAATGTTAGAGTCATTTTATTTTCTCAATATCAATGTTCTTTCATTACAAACACAACGTTCAAAATAAAACAAAAAAGTGTATGTTTGATGTTAGCAACCAAGAATGCAATTTCAGGCTGGCAGGAGGCACTAGAAAAAGACCCGGGCTTTTCCAGAATTTATACCTTAATCAGCTGACTTACATGGCAGCTAAAAAGCCCTGTGGGGGACTGGGGGTAGGAAATTGAACTGTCTGCATTTGGGATTCAGGTAATTCTAGTCTACTCTCACAAGCAGAGAGAACACCCAATTAACATCAGTTTTCAGTGCCCTTAGGGAAAAACCTCAACAAGAAGAAAGAAATTGATAGACTGAAGTTCACAGAAAGTTGAACAAATCTTTCAATTCTAAGTGCGATTTGATGGTTGGTTCTTGAATATCTCCCGTTTCCACTAGCTATTAAGGCTTTGGAAGTTTGGCATATGCATTTAATGTACATGTATAATACAGTTGTCCATTTTCAAGAGGCTGAAACTCCCAGTGATTATATTTTTATATTTAGCTCTTGCTAAGGATATCCTTGGGGATATAGCATTCTCTCCTTCTTAGTAGGAGAATGATAAGACCTGAATTGATTTGAGGTTCTGCCCCTCAGTAACTAAACAACTTTGACTAAGTCATTTTTCTTCTCTTGTGTTCAATTCTGTTATTTGTAAAAGAGTATATCAATCTCTTTAATTAAAAGATATTTTGAGAATTAAACAAAAGAGCACAAGGGAAGAAATCTAATTCTTAACCACTGCAGCTGCTCTCGGGAAGGCCTTACTATTGTTATACTGTCCCTCAGGCTGATGTTTGGCTGGTTGCTTATGAAACAGAACAGCATCAACCCTAGAAGTCTCATGTCCAACAGTATCATTTACTGTGATTTTCTGGACAGTCGTGCCTGAGCCTTAATACCTCAATACTTGATTGGCACTCCAAATAATTTATTTTATCAAAATAGCTATGGGAGAAAACAATATGTATACGGTACGTGGTAAGACTCAAGAGTGGACACTACTGCTCATTTTTATTAAAATAAATTAGCACCAGAGTAAAATAATACCATGTGATTTCACAAAGTTAATAGTCCTCAGATAAGAGAGATGGGGGGAGCATTCAAATTACTTGAAATGTAAAATGGTTTCAGATGGCAACAATTTTTGTATCTTTAACACTATGTAACATAAAACATTTTTTTATTTTTTTTATGTTCATTTATTTTTGAGAGAGAGATAGAGTGCAAGCAGGAGAGGGGCAGAGAGAGAGGCAGACACAGAATCCCAAGCAGGCTCCAGACTCTGAGCTTTCAGCACAGAGCCCAACACGGGCTCAAACCCACAAACCGTGAGATCATGACCTGAGCTTAGTCGAACGCTTAACCAACGGAGCCACCCAGGTGCCCCTAACATTATTTTTAAACTACAATTTTGGTTTAAATTGCCATCATTTGGATTACTGGAGAGGTTGAAGATATTTTCATGTGTTTTATAATTCGCATTTCTTTCTTTTTAAATGTACATTCATATCCTTTGCTTATTTTTTTCTGATTAGGTAATTTTACTTTTCCCAATTTGTAAGACAATTTATATGATAGATAACAAATACAGCAACGGATAAAAATGAAAAAAAATTAGTAATTTTACGACTCAGTTATTTAGTAGCATTTTGGTATATTTCCTTCAAATGTTTTTAGTTTTTATTATAGGGTTAATTTTATTTTTTTAATATGAAATTTATTGTCAAATTGGTTTCCATACAACGCCCAGTGCTCATCCCAACAGGTGCCCTCCTCAATGCCCATCACCCACCCTCCGCTCCCTCCAACCCCCCATCAACCCTCAGTTTATTCTCAGTTTTTAAGAGTCTCTTATGGTTTGGCTCTATCCCTCTCTAACTTTAAAAGGTTACTTTTAACCCAATATATGATAAAAAAAATCCATATCATCAACAATTCTTGAAATCAGAATTTTTATGTTGTATAGATATAATAATAGTGGATATAATTCTTACTACCATAGGCACTATTCCAAGAATTTGTTCCAAGAATTATCAACTCATTGATTGATGTGTTTAGTTAATGTATTATCTTTTTCTTCACGTTTTTTCTGAATATCCAGAGTATTTTTAAGATTTCGAATAGTCAGATGAATATTTTCTTTTGTAGTTTCATCTTTTGGAATCTTGCTTAGGGTGGTATTATCACTCCATGATTATACGAAGTTTCATTTATATTTAATTTTTAGATGGAAAATGAGCCTTCATGTTTCAGTGATTTTTATGTGGAAGGGTGAGGTCACAGGATCCATATGAATCTGTGGGAGTTATCAGAAAAATGAACACAAGTATATGAACACAACATTTTGCATATAATTTCAAAAAATTGTAGGCCTCCCAAAGTCCATTCACAAGCTACATACAAACCCATGGAACACACGATAAAAAAAAAAGTCTTGTTTATATATATATATATATATATATATAGTCAAGAATAAAATAGTTATATAACCCAGGGAATGATACGCACTCATTAATAGTTTCTTGGTTTGTTTTATTTTATTATTTGCAATGTGTAAGAAAGATGTAGACTGCTTTATGTGTGGTGTTTGGTATTATAGAGATGAAATCTGGTATGATTGAATAGGCAGGAGTCAGAAAGTCCAAATCATCCCAGTTCTGAAACTAGCTGAGTTAGGAAGATTCCTTTAGGAGGTTCCGGAAGATGGCGGCGTAGGAGGACGCGGGGCTCACAGCGCATCCTGCCGATCACTTAGATTCCACCTACACCTGCCTAAAGAACCCAGAAAACCGCCAGAGGATTAGCAGAAGGGAGTCTCCGGAGTCAAGCGCAGACGAGAGGCCCACAGAAGAGGGTAGGAAGGGCGGCGAGGCGGTGCGCGCTCCACGGACTGGCGGGAGAGAGCCCGGGCGGAGGGGCGGCTCGCCGGCCAAGCAGAGCCCCCGAGTCTGGCTGGCAAAAGCGGAGGGGCCGGACGGACTGTGTTCCGACAGCAAGCGCGACTTAGCCTCTGGGAGGTCATAAGTTAACAGCTCTGTTCGGAAAGCGGGAAGGCTGGAGGACAAAGGGAGGGAGAGCTGCTGAGCCCCCGGATGGCAGAACTCAGCTTGGCGGGGAACAAAGACGCCAGCGCCATCTCCCCCGCCCATCCCCCAGCCAAAATCCCAAAGGGAACCAGTTCCTGCCAGGGAACTTGCTCGCTCCGCGCAAACACCCAACTCTGTGCTTCTGCGGAGCCAAACCTCCGGCAGCGGATCTGACTCCCTCCCGCTGCCACAGGGCTCCTCCTGGAGTGGATCACCTAAGGAGAAGCGAGCTAAGCCTGCCCCTCCACCCCCCGTGCACCTTGCCTACCCACCCCAGCTAATACCCCAGATCCCCAGCAACACAAGCCTGGCAGTGTGCAAGTAGCCCAGACGGGACACGCCACCCCACAGTGAATCCCGCCCCTAGGAGAGGGGAAGAGAAGGCACACACCAGTCTGACTGTGGCCCCAGCAGTGGGCTGGGGGCAGACATCGGGTCGGACTGCGGCCCCGCCCACTAACTCCAGTTATACACCACAGCACAGGGGAAGTGCACTGCAGGTCCTCACCACGCCAGGGACTCTCCAAAATGACCAAACGGAAGAATTCCCCTCAGAAGAATCTCCAGGAAATAACAACAGCTAATGAACTGATCAAAAAGGATTTAAATAATATAACAGAAAGTGAATTTAGAATAATAGTCATAAAATTAATCGCTGGGCTTGAAAACAGTATACAGGACAGCAGAGAATCTCTTGCCACAAAGATCGAGGGACTAAGGAACAGTCACGAGGAGTTGAAAAACGCTTTAAACGAAATGCAAAACAAAATGGAATCCACGATGGCTCGGCTTGAAGAGGCAGAGGAGAGAATAGGTGAACTAGAAGATAAAGTTATGGAGAAAGAGGAAGCTGAAAGAAAGAGAGATAAAAAAATCCAGGAGTATGAGGGGAAAATTAGAGAACTAAGTGATACACTAAAAAAAAATAATATACGCATAATTGGTATCCCAGAGGAGGAAGAGAGAGGGAAAGGTGCTGAAGGGGTACTTGAACAAATTATAGCTGAGAACTTCCCTGAACTGGGGAAGGAAAAAGGCATTGAAATCCAAGAGGCACAGAGAACTCCCTTCAGACGTAACTTGAATCGATCTTCTGCACGACATATCATAGTGAAACTGGCAAAATACAAGGATAAAGAGAAAATTCTGAAAGCAGCAAGGGATAAACGTGCCCTCACATATAAAGGGAGACCTATAAGACTCGTGACTGATCTCTCCTTTGAAACTTGGCAGGCCAGAAAGGCTTGGCACGATATCTACAGTGTGCTAAACAGAAAAAATATGCAGCCAAGAATCCTTTATCCAGCAAGTCTGTCATTTAGACTAGAAGGAGAGATAAAGGTCTTCCCAAACAAACAAAAACTGAAGGAATTTGTCACCACGAAACCAGCCCTACAAGAGATCCTAAGGGGGATCCTGTGAGACAAAGTACCAGAGACATCACTACAAGCATAAAACATACAGACATCACAATGACTCTAAACCCATATCTTTCTATAATAACACTGAATGTTAATGGATTAAATGCGCCAACTAAAAGACATAGGGTATCAGAATGGATAAAAAAACAAGACCCATCTATTTGCTGTCTACAAGAGACTCATTTTAGATCTGAGGACACCTTTAGATTGAGAGTGAGGGGATGGAGAACTATTTATCATGCTACTGGAAGCCAAAAGAAAGCTGGAGTAGCCATACTTATATCAGACAAACTAGACTTTAAATTAAAGGCTGTAACAAGAGATGAAGAAGGGCATTATATAATAATCACAGGGTCTATCCACCAGGAAGAGCTAACTATTATAAATGTCTATGCGCCAAATACCCGAGCCCCCAGATATATAAAACAATTACTCATAAACATAAGCAACCTTATGGATAAGAATGTGGTCATTGCAGGGGACTTTAACACCCCACTTACAGAAATGGATAGATCATCTAGACACACAGTCAATAAAGAAACAAGGGCCCTGAATGATACATTGGATCAGATGGACTTGACAGATATATTTAGAACTCTGCATCCCAAAGCAACAGAATATACTTTCTTCTCCAGTGCACATGGAACATTCTCCAAGATAGATCACATACTGGGTCACAAAACAGCCCTTCATAAGTTTACAAGAATTGAAATTATACCATGCATACTTTCAGACCACAATGCTATGAAGCTTGAAATCAACCACAGGAAAAAGTCTGGAAAACCTCCAAAAGCATGGAGGTTAAAGAACACCCTACTAACGAATGAGTGGGTCAACCAGGCAATTAGAGAAGAAATTAAAAAATATATGGAAACAAACGAAAATGAAAATACAACAATCCAAACGCTTTGGGATGCAGCGAAGGCAGTCCTGAGAAGAAAATACATTGCAATCCAGGCCTATCTCAAGAAACAAGAAAAATCCCAAATACAAAATCTAACAGCACACCTAAAGGAAATAGAAGCAGAACAGCAAAGGCAGCCTAAACCCAGCAGAAGAAGAGAAATAATAAAGATCAGAGCAGAAATAAACAATATAGAATCTAAAAAAACTGTAGAGCAGATCAACGAAACCAAGAGTTGGTTTTTTGAAAAAATAAACAAAATTGACAAACCTCTAGCCAGGCTTCTCAAAAAGAAAAGGGAGATGACCCAAATAGATAAAATCATGAATGAAAATGGAATGATTACAACCAATCCCTCAGAGATACAAACAATTATCAGGGAATACTATGAAAAATTATATGCCAGCAAATTGGACAACCTGGAAGAAATGGACAAATTTCTAAACACCCACACTCTTCCAAAACTCAATCAGGAGGAAATAGAAAGCTTGAACAGACCCATAACCAGCGAAGAAATTGAATCGGTTATCAAAAATCTCCCAACAAATAAGAGTCCAGGACCAGATGGCTTCCCAGGGGAGTTCTACCAGACATTAAAAGCAGAGATAATACCTATCCTTCTCAAGCTATTCCAAGAAATAGAAAGGGAAGGAAAACTTCCAGACTTATTCTATGAAGCCAGTATTACTTTGATTCCTAAACCAGACAGAGACCCAGTAAAAAAAGAGAACTACAGGCCAATATCCCTGATGAATATGGATGCAAAAATTCTTAATAAGATACTAGCAAATCGAATTCAACAGCATATAAAAAGAACTATTCACCATGATCAAGTGGGATTCATTCCTGGGATGCAGGGCTGGTTCAACATTCGCAAATCGATCAACGTGATACATCACATTAACAAAAAAAAAGAGAAGAACCATATGATCCTGTCAATCGATGCAGAAAAGGCCTTTGACAAAATCCAGCACCCTTTCTTAATAAAAACGCTTGAGAAAGTCGGGATAGAAGGAACATACTTAAAGATCATAAAGCCCATTTATGAAAAGCCCACAGCTAACATCATCCTCAACGGGGAAAAACTGAGAGCTTTTTCCCTGAGATCAGGAACACGACAGGGATGCCCACTGTCACCGCTGCTGTTTAATATAGTGCTGGAAGTTCTAGTATCAGCAATCAGACAACAAAAGGAAATCAAAGGCATCAAAATTGGCAAAGACGAAGTCAAGCTTTCGCTTTTTGCAGATGACATGATATTATACATGGAAAATCCGATAGACTCCACCAAAAGTCTGCTAGAACTGATACATGAATTCAGCAAAGTTTCAGGATACAAAATCAATGTGCAGAAATCAGTTGCATTCTTATACACTAACAATGAAGCAACAGAAAGACAAATGAAGAAACTGATCCCATTCACAATTGCACCAAGAAGCATAAAATACCTAGGAATAAATCTAACCAAAGATGTAAAAGATCTGTATGCTGAAAACTATAGAAAGCTTATGCAGGTAATTGAAGAAGATATAAAGAAATGGAAAGACATTCCGTGCTCATGGATTGGAAGAATAAATATTGTCAAAATGTCAATACTACCCAAAGCTATCTACACATTCAATGCAATCCCAATCAAAATTGCACCAGCATTCTTCTCGAAACTAGAACAAGCAATCCTAAAATTCATATGGAACCACAAAAGGCCCCGAATAGCCAAAGTAATTTTGAAGAAGAAGACCAAAGCAGGAGGCATCACAATCCCAGACTTTAGCCTCTACTACAAAGCTGTCATCATCAAGACAGCATGGTATTGGCATAAAAACAGACACATAGACCAATGGAATAGAATAGAAACCCCAGAACTAGACCCACAAACGTATGGCCAACTCATCTTTGACAAAGCAGGAAAGAACATCCAATGGAAAAAAGACAGTCTCTTTAACAAATGGTGCTGGGAGAACTGGACAGCAACATGCAGAAGGTTGAAACTAGACCACTTTCTCACACCATTCACAAAAATAAACTCAAAATGGATAAAGGACCTGAATGTGAGACGGGAAACCATCAAAACCTTAGAGGAGAAAGCAGGAAAAGACCTCTCTGACCTCAGCCGTAGCAATCTCTTACTCGGCACATCCCCAAAGGCAAGGGAATTAAAAGCAAAAGTGAATTACTGGGACCTTATGAAGATAAAAAGCTTCTGCACAGCAAAGGAAACAACCAACAAAACTAAAAGGCAACCAACGGAATGGGAAAAGATATTTGCAAATGACA
>NC_064818.1:24803751-24804266 GCF_023721935.1 Panthera uncia | reverse complement strand
GACTATAGATGCTGGAGAGGATGTGGAGAAACAGGAACCCTCTTGCACTGTTGGTGGGAATGCAAATTGGTGCAGCCGCTCTGGAAAGCAGTGTGGAGGTTCCTCAGAAAATTAAAAATAGACCTACCCTATGACCCAGCAATAGCACTGCTAGGAATTTATCCAAGGGATACAGGAGTACTGATGCATAGGGGCACCTGTACCCCAATGTTTATAGCGGCACTCTCAACAATAGCCAAATTATGGAAAGAGCCTAAATGTCCATCAACTGATGAATGGATAAAGAAATTGTGGTTTATATACACAATGGAATACTACGTGGCAATGAGAAAAAATGAAATATGGCCTTTTGTAGCAACATGGATGGAACTGGAGAGTGTGATGCTAAGTGAAATAAGCCATACAGAGAAAGACAGATACCATATGGTTTCACTCTTATGTGGATCCTGAGAAACATAACAGAAACCCATGGGGGAGGGGAAGGAAAAAAAAAAAAAAAAAAAAAAAAAAGGGGT
>NC_064818.1:24707520-24803651 GCF_023721935.1 Panthera uncia | reverse complement strand
AACTGAGAACAAACTGAGGGTTGATGGGGGGTGGGTGGGAGGGAGGGCAGGGTGGGTGATGGGTATTGAGGAGGGCACCTTTTGGGATGAGCACTGGGTGTTGTATGGAAACCAATTTGACAGTAAATTTCGTATATTAAAAAATAAAAAAAAAATAAAATAAAAAAATAAAAATAAAGTAGTGAAACTCATAAAAAAAAAAAAAAAAGGAAGATTCCTTTAATTTCCCTTTGTGTCCAAATACCAATCTGTAACGTGTGTGTGTGTGTCTTTTTTTTTTTTTTTTTAAATATTTTTTTCAACGTTTTTTATTTATTTTTGGGACAGAGAGAGACAGAGCATGAACGGGGGAGGGGCAGAGAAAGAGGGAGACACAGAATCGGAAACAGGCTCCAGGCTCCAGGCTCCGAGCCATCAGCCCAGAGCCCGACGCGGGGCTCGAACTCACGGACCGCGAGATCGTGACCTGGCTGAAGTCGGACGCTTAACCCACTGCGCCACCCAGGCGCCCCTGTCTGTGTTTATATGTAAGAGTGTATTTGACTGAGTGACTGAAAAGTAAAATTAACAATTTCTAAGATCTTTACAATTTCTAAGAAATATATAAACCTGAACTTGTGCCATATTATACATTTTCATTGTCTTTTTACCAAGGCAAAGTTTTCATACACTGCAAAGCACAAATTTTACTGTAACATTTCATAAGATTAAAGGATAAAGATACACAGTAGTGAAATCAACATCACAGTCAAGATCTAAAAAATTTCCACCACACAGAAAACTCCTGACTCCTTCCAGTCATACCTCTCATATGCAACCATTGATTTGATTTTTATCACCAGAGATGAATTTACTTGTCCTGAATTTTTTATAAATGAAATCAAGCAGCATGTATTCAGTTGTTTCTGTATTTGTTCCCTCCACATAAATTACATAATGTTTTTAAATTAATACAAGTTGTTTTAGGAATCAGTCATTTGTTCTTTTTTTTTAATTGATGTATAGTATTGCACTTTATAATAGACTACAACATTTTTTTTTTTTATGTTTAGCTCATTTTCCTATTAATAGACATTTGGGTTGTTTCCAGTTTGAGGCTATAAAGAATAAAGCTGCTAAAAAAATCTTCTTGTACAAGATCTATCTGTGGATGTATGTTTTTCGTTGCTCTTGTGTTAATACTTAAGTGTGAAATTATGGGGTAACAAGATAACTTCATATTTATCTTAAGGAGAATCTGCCAAATAATTTTTAAAGTGGTTGTGGACTCTTACACACTCACCAACTTGCACTAGGTTGCTTCTTATTCGTGCCAACAGTTGACATTGCAAAATTTTTGAAATTGTAACTACCACATTGAGTCATATCTTACTGCAGCTATAATTTTCATTTCCCTGACAGCTAATGATACTGAGCAATCTTTGATAGGCTTTCATCCATTCTTACGTGATTTCTTCTGTGAAGTGACTGACGAAGAACTTTGCCCTTTTTTACTGGATGTTGGCCATTCTTGATTCAGCGGGTTCTTTAAATATTCTAGATTAGAGTCTTGAGTCGGGTATATACACTGGGAATATTTTCACCCAAACTGTTACCTTTTCATTTTGTAACAATGACTTTTAGTGAAAAGAAGTATTTATTTTTTATGAAGTCCAGTTTGTAATTGATCGTTTCTGTTATGGTAGTGCTTTTTGCGTCCTTGCTAAGAAATCTTTGCCTGTGTGATTCACAAAGATATTTTTGTTACATTTTCTTCAGATTCTTTATAGATTTATTTTTTTCTGATGAAAGATGATCCATTTTGAATGAGTTTTTACCTGTCATATGAGGTAAAGTTTGAGTTTCATTTTTTCCCCATATACTTATCCCATTTGCCCTATACCGTTTGTTGAAAATACTTTCTTTCTCCATCAAATTTCAATTTAGTCATTGTAAAAAACCAGTTGACAGTTTATGTGAGGGTCTATTTCTACACTCTCTATCTTGTTCCATGATTCTATTTTCTTACATGAACCACCTTGGCTAGGTTATCCCAGCTTTGTTTTTAATTCAGATAGTTTGCGTGTGTGTTCTCCAACTTTGTTATTTCTGTGATTATTTTGCTATTTCTAAAATTTGAGATATGATTCTTTGTTTTCTACCCAAAAATTGTTGGTTAAATATTAATTGGTATTATTTTTAATAGAATAATAAATTTGGGGAGAGTTGAAAATGTGACAATATTGAGTCGGTCAGTGCATTAAAATATATATCTCTCCATTTAGGTCATAACTTAATTTTTTCTCAGCCAATATTTTGGTAGTGTGAGTGTAGCACTTTGTTAATTTTATTATTTTTTGTTTTTGATATTTTCTTTTTTTTAATGTTTTATTAATTTTTGAGACAGAGAGAGACAGAGCATGAGCAGGGGAGGGGCAGAGAGAGAGGGAGACACAGAATCTGAAGCAGGTTCCAGGCTCTGAGCTGTCTGCACAGAGCCCGACGCGGGGCTCGAACTCACGAACCGTGAGATCATGACCTGAACCGAAGCCGGATGCTCAACCGGCTGAGCGACCCAGGCGCCCGTTTTTGATATTTTCATAAAGACGTTATTACATCTTTATTTGCTAGTATATAAAACATTCTTATATATGTTGTATTCTATGCGCTTGCTGATTTCACTTATTTGTTTTAATATCTTTTATAGATTCCTTAGGACTTTTTACATATAAATCATCTATATATAATGACATCTGAAATCTTTATGCCATTCTTTTCTTTTTCTTGTCTTACTATTCTGGCTTATTACTAGGAACTCCAGAACAATATTTAATAAAGGTGATAAGAACAAACTTTTGTTTGTTTGTTTTGTTCCTGATAAAAGTGGGAAAGTATTTAATCTCTCAGTATTTAATATGATATGATTTTTGCATATACCTTTTGAGGAAGTTCTCTTCTATTCCGATGTTACTGAAATGTATATCATGAATTGAGGTTGGTATTGTTTTTTCCACCTCTTGAGATGTCCTAAATTCTTTTCCCTTTATAATCTAAGTATGTCCAATTGCATTGAATATTTTCAAGTGATTAATTAACCTTGTTTTGAGATAGATTCCACTTGAACATGACATATTATCCTATGTGTTGCTGGAATTAATTTGCTAATTTTTTGTTGAAAACGTTTGCTACTGTGTGTCTGTATTTTTTTTCTAATCAAGTATCGCCATCAAGTTTTGATATTAAGTTTATGGTAGCCTGGGGCGCCTGGGTGGCTCAGTCGGTTAAGCGTCCGACTTCGGCTCAGGTCACGATCTCGCGGTCCGTGAGTTCGAGCCCCGCGTCGGGCTCTGGGCTGATGGCTCAGAGCCTGGAGCCTGCTTCCGATTCTGTGTCTCCCTCTCTCTCTGCCCCTCCCCCGTTCATGCTCTGTCTCTCTCTGTCTCAAAAATAAATAAACGTTAAAAAAAAAAAATTTAAAAAAAAAAACAAAAAAAAGTTTATGGTAGCCTAATAAAATGTGTTAAGAAATGTTGTCTCGTTTGTTTTCTGAAAAATTGTGCAATTTTGGTATCATTTCATCATTAAGTGTTTAATAGAATTTGTGGGTAAACCATCTGGGGAATTTTGTTATAAATTCAGTATCAGAATATACTGAATATAAATTCAGATTTTCTGTTTCTTCTATTTATACTTTTAGTCTTTTGTAAAGTATTTTTTCTGTTTCACACAAAAGTTGTCAAATTTATTGGCATAACTTTTTCATGATATAATATTTAGTGTTCATTAAAACTGTTGGCATATTATACTTTAATGTCTATAAAACTGTCCAAAATAACTTATAAAAGTATACTTAATATTTTACTACTTTATATAAAATTAAGAAATTTATAACACTAAAATTCCATTTTCCTTCTCTCCTTTTCTTGTGCTATTGGTTTAAAATAGTTTATTTTTACAGGTGTATTCAATTCAACAATACAATGCCATTATTTTAAATTTATTTTTTAATTTTTTATTTAAATTCCAGTTAATACATATTGTTATTTAAAATTTTTTTAATGTTTTTATTTATTTTTGAGACATAGAGAGACAGAGCATGAGCAGGGGAGGGGCAGAGAGAGGGGGAGACACAGAATCTGAAGCAGGCTTCAGGCTCTGAGCTGTCAGCACAGAGCCTGACACAGGGCTCAAACTCACGGAGTGTGAGATCATGACCTGAGCTGAAGTCAGACACTTAACTGACTGAGCCACCCAGGTGCCCCAATACATATTGTTGTTTTTAATTTAAGCAGTCAATTGCCTTTTAAATAAATGAAGAGAAGAAACAATGGTTTTAAATATTTACCCAGGGCTGGGTAATTTACCCAGGCTGACTGGCTGACTCAGTTAGTTAAGCATCTGAATCTGGATTTTGGCCCAGGTCATGATCTCACAGTTGTGAGATTGAGCCCCAGGGGCAGAGAGAGAGAGAGAGAGAGAGAGAGAGAATCTTAAGCAGATTCCACACCCAGTCTGCTTAAGATTCTCTCTCTCCCTCTGCCTCTCCCCCACTCTCATTGTCTCTGTCTCTCAAACACATACATACATATATTTTTACCCATAAAAGCATCACTTCTCCACTTCTCAAGCTCTTCATTCCTTTCTATAGTCCTAGGAACATTTTCTTTCAGACCCAAATGCTCCATTTGTTGTTTTTTTGTTTTTTTGTTTTTTCCCTTTTTGTTTTTAACTTTTTTAACTTTTTTTGTACAGCAGGTCCTGAAAACAAATTTTCTCAACAAAGTTTATCTTTTATTTATGTATAAATATAAATCCTTTGCCTTTACTTTTGGAGTATTTTTTACTGTCCATACGAACCTGGTTTACAGTGTTTGTTTTTTTAATTTATGTCAGAGGTGTCTTATCATTGTTTTCTGGCCTCCATTGTTTTTTATGTATATTTGTTTGATAGTATGCTTGATTATTTTTCAAATGTATTTTTACTGAATACAGAAATCTAGATTCACGAGGGTAGTAAGAAACTACCAAAAATGTAGTGACTTAAAACAACACAAATTTATTACCTTCCAGTTTTCTAAGTCAGAAGTCTGAAACGGGTCACACAGGGCTAAAATTAAGGGGTTGGAAAAACTGTGCTCTCTTCTGCAACCCCTAAAGAATCTGTTTCCTTGCATTTTCCAGTCTCTAAAGTCCACCTGCATTACTTGATTCTTAAGCCCACCTGCATTCTTCCATGTTCAAAGCCAGCAATGGCAGATGGATTTCTTCTCATAGCTCTTCTTTCAATCTGATCTTCTCTTCTACCTCCTTCTCCCCTTCTAAAGACTTTACCATTACATAAGGCCCACCTGAACAATAGGTATATCTCCCTATTTTAAGGTGAGTTGATTATCAGTCTTAATTCTGTTACCTCTCTTCCTTTTCCGTATAACCTAACATGCAGGTTATGGAGATTAGGGCATAGATATCATTGGGGATCGTTATTTTACCTACTACAAAATGCAATTTATCTGTGGTCTACTGTTGTTTAATTTCATCAGTTCGAGTAAGGCATAGACACCTTACCCCCATGTCTTTGTACCTTCTTCCATTTCTAGTAAACGTATGCTAAATATTCCTTCTGTATACATTTGGTTTGGTCTCTTTTTCCTGACCAAATAAAGTCCTAACTGAAAACACATGCATCTATGAATGCATACATACATACATACAGAAATAAATGAGAAATGTCATTGGTGAAACAGATCTCAGGGTTGTTTTCCAAAATACTTACCCACTGAGGCTAGGCAATATTATGTGCCAGAGAACAGGAATGGGAAGGGGAAAAAAAAAAGGAGAGTGACCAAATTATAATTAAAGAATACAAAGTAATTGATAATATAGACAAAGGAAGACTGATTAAAAACACTCCTTGAGCAGGGCAGATTTTATTTATATCCTAAAATTTGGTAAGCCTAAAAGGAAGTACTCAGCATTTGTAAGTGATCAAAGATATGAAAACATTTTATTTTATTTTTCTTACTCATATCCCCTTCGTCTTTGGAACCAGAAGCTAGTGTAGTGCTCAGCTTAAAGACTTTGTTAAATTTGCTAAATAAACCAGATATGACCTTTCATTTAAAAGAATCTAATATAATGAGTGAATTTAATCAAATACTGTTTTTTTTTCTTTCTTCTTCCTTCAAAATACATACCTGGTCATTTTTCATACTTAACTGCATATTAAGGTGTAAAATGTGTAAATTAACAATATCACCTTTTTTCATAGAACATGTCAGAATAATAAATAGCAACCTAATGTAATTGAAAGTGTACAGAATTAGTGGTTGGCAAACCCAGATTCTATCTTGGAAAGCATTTTTTTCAAAAACTAGCAGAAACATTTGTTTCTCTTTTCTTTCTTTTTTTTTAAATGTTTTTATTTATTTTTGAGACAGAGAGAGACAGAGCATGAGCAGGGAAGGGGTAGAGAGAGAGGGAGACACAGAATCGGAAGCAGGCTCCAGGCTCTGAGCCATCAGCACAGAGCCCGATGCGGGGCTTGAACTCACAGACTGTGAGATCATGACCTGAGCCGAAGTCGGACACTCAACCGACTGAGCCACCCAGGTGCCCCTCTTTTCTTTCTTTTAAGAGAGAGAGCGTGAGCTGGGGAGGAGGGCAGATGTGAGAGGGAGAGAGAGAGAGAGAGAGAGAGAGAGAGAGAGAGTGTGTGTGTGTGTGTGTGTGTATGTGAGAGAATCCTATCAGCACAGAGCCGAACATGGGGCTCAATCCCATAACCCTGGGATCATGATCTGAGCTGAAATAATAAGTTGGGTGCTCAACCAAATGATCCACCCAGGCACCTCTGAAACATTTCTAAAAGTAAGGTCATAATGCTGAATTTCCACACCTTTGTCCTTAAAATTTCCAGAAATAATCTGGCATAGGTCAGTGATTATTGCTAACTAAAACAATAAAGATAGCATTTTTTTATTTACAATGAGAAATTACTTACTCAAGCCCAGAATATTCTAAGTCTGAATGGCCAGTGACTTTTCTACATTTGGTCAAATGTATTTGGATAAATTATAGTCAGTAGGTTTCTTGTTAAGCATGAAATAAGGAAAGCAAGTTGAATGGGACCCACAATGACATTGTGCTGAGATGACCCAACATCCCTATCACAATCTGGACAGTCTTGTCATTCAAGGTGAAGCATTTCCTTAAAATTTACTAAAGTCCTATGAATCTACTCCCTCATGAAGTTTGACCTTGTTATCAAAATAATAACAGTCAAGTGACTAGGATTCCCCCAAGGATAAATATTGTTTATCTCGATGTCCAGCCTTTTCAAGTCCCCTGGCTAAAAATCCCTTAATAACCACATCTCATCGATACATGTTTTATGTAGATATCAAAATTCATGTAAACAACTTATAGTGAACTTCTAATTGCCAAAGCGCTTCTGTATATTCTGAGATAAATTGCATCTGTGTGCTTTTATTTGTCATTTTTTTATTCAAGGGATGAACCAAGGGGGGAGACAGTTAAGAAAGGCCTACAGTATAAGAAAGTTTTCTTTTTAATAACTGACAGTTTATAATCATGGGGCTCATGATAATAAAAAATGTAATGAAATATAGCTGGTTTTATCATTATTTGTCACTTCTTTACAGGCAATACACTATATTCTCATCGCCTCATTCTGAGATGGCTGCTCCCTTCACCCTGACCTTACTACTCCACTAGCTGATTCTTCTATTATTATTACTATTTTTAACTACCTCTCTTTTCTTTATGAGAACGCTTCTTATTTTACCATACTATTCATAGATAACTATCAGCCAGGGTTCTGTCAGGAAAGAGAAGTCACTTTATGCATTTGGGGTATCAATGGTTTCATACAGAATTAGGGGTTTATGCAACTCTAGGAAGAATAGAGGGAGTCAGAGAAGTTACCACTGAAGGTCGGGAAAGCTGACATGAAGGTCAGAGGGTCAACTGTGGAGATCCCATCCAGAAGACTAGAATGTGTGTGGAGGAACCTGAGTGCAGATAAGAGCCTGCAGAGATGCATATGACTCGACAGTAAAGGCTGATGAGGTGATTCCTGAGAGAAGCCATGACTGTCTGGTGAAGCTACTTTGTGTGATCCACACAGCATGCTGAGAAAGATGGATCCCCTAACTTTCTGCTTCAACTATCAGACAAGTTCCTCTTGATCAACTCAAACCCCCTCGTAGGAAAAGAGATTCTAGCCAACATGGTTTGCAGCCTTAGATCAGTGTGGTGGGGTGGTGCCCAGCTGACCAAAAGGTCTGGGACGGTTGCATAAAACACATTTTGCACAAGCTATCTTCATATTAGTTTTCAATTGTTCCCTAGAATATTGGGCTAAAACTCTTAGGGAGCATAGCTAAGGAAAGAGTTCTTGTTCAGTTTTAGACCAAATTCTACTTGGGTGTCTGTTTCTAGCTTCAAGGCCATTACTGCTGAATTCATAGTTTTTAAGATATGCACTTGTTTAAAATTTCATTTATAATAATAAATCGGATGTTTTTCCTCTTCCTCTTCACCTTTATCTATTTATGTCTTATCTATTACCTCTTATCTCTCTCAGCCTTAGCTGTGCCAGATCTATCCTTTATCCAACTTATGTATGAAAAAATTCACAACTTGGGATGCTTTCGTTTGTATGTTTCTCTGTATTCTTATAAAGAAATTATGGGTTCAAGTATAATATATACTATCTACACATAATATATAAATGTGCATTTACATGTATGGTACATATTTTCCATTTGTTTCATAAAAATGTAATTTTTTATATAATAGTTCTCTGCTCCTTGTTTTCCTCCCTCAACTCTGTATCTAAGCTATTATTGATCGATGTCATTTATTGTAATGATCTCACTATACCATAGTATGACAAGACTACAAAATATTTAAGCACACTCTTATTACAAAATAGTCACTTTACATTGATTGATTGCCACTACAAACAGTACAAAGACATCAACATCCAACAGCATATGTTGCTGTATATTATTGTTTCCATTTCTAGGAATAGATTCCCATGGATCACATTTTTAGAAGGATGTGCACTTAAAATTATGATGTTGCAGATGTACTAAGTTAACATGAGGTTGTATTTGAGGAGAGAGGATCCTTAACTCAATGACAGTGAGCATGACATGGGAACATAAAGACAAAGGTCAGCAAGATGCATCTAAAAGCCAAGGAGCACCAATGATTGCCAGCAAACCACCAGAAGCTAGGAGAAGGGTCTGGAACAGATTGTTCCTCACAGTCCTCAGAAGAAATCAATGCTGTTGACACTGATCTCAGACTTCTAGCCTTCAGAATTGTGACAATACATTTCTGTTGTTTAAGACACCGAGTTTGTGGTACGTTGTTATGACAGCCTTAGCAAACAGATACACACATTGTATTTTCCTTTAGATGAAGTTGGCCAGATATACTTATCAAATAAATTGATTTCCTCCACTGAATTGAAATGCTACTTTTTCATGTGAAATTTTGAATTCATTACGTATATTTTCTCAAATATACATATATAAAGAAATCTATGAATGTGCTCTCTATGTCACTGGCACATTCATCTATGTTCTAATACTAGTCAGTGGGATACTTTCTTTGGTAGTAGAGACTTTTCCATATATTTTAAGATTGACATATCTTTGTATGTTCTTGCTATGGTCATTTTTTTAGATTTTATGTTTTAGTTTATATTTGAGACAGAGAGACAGAGAGACATAGAGACAGAGAGTGAGCAGGGGAGGGGCAGAGAGATAGAGACAGAATCCGAAGCAGGCTCCAGGCTCAAGCTGTTAGCATAGAGCCAGACGCGGGGCTTGAACCCACAAGCAGTGAGATCATGACCTGAGCCAAAGTCGGATGCTTAACCAACTGAGCCACCCAGTCACCCCATTATGGTCATATTTTTAATGTAACCACATGCCACTAAAAATTCTTCTGAACAACTAAGAAAAATCTCTGTTGGGATTGTGCTTGGCAGTGCATTAAGTTTACCCATTTAGAGACTAATTGAATTTGTTAAGATATTAAGTCTTTTGATTCATAAACATGTATTTGTCTAAATTTTATCTTATGTCCTTCAATACAGTAAATTGATAGATTCCATGGTTTTTAAATTAGTTATTTCTATTTTATTATATTTACAGAGATACTATTTGTATTATGTGTTTATATTACTTTTAAGCTTTGGATTTAGATTTATTGAAGGTGTCTTTGTGACCTCAGTGTCTTTTATGGTCAGTTACCATATTTTCTATCCTCCAGCCTTACATTTAATTATAGATAGGTGATAGATAGATATGTGTGTGTATGTATGTATGGATGGATGGATGAATATATAGGTAGATAGACATATATATTATATATATGTGCACTTATTTAAGGCTCATTTTGTTGTTGTTGTTGTTGTTACTGTTGCTGTTAGTATTTCTGGGACAGAGATACGTGTCTTATTATGAATATTGTTGTTGTGACTATGTCCCTTCATGACCCACTATTCCAGATACATACCAGTGACATTCTTGTGACTTTCTGACTGAAGACTTTCTTCCTTTATGAGAGACTTATACCAAATAAGCAGCCCTCAGGGTAATGCCACATGTGAGTTGGAGTAAAAGTGCCCCAGGTACCTTACTCTTGTCGTGGCCTAACTCTAAGTTGTGCTCTACAGTTTTCCCTCTCAATAGGAATACACGCCAGTTGCCCACAATAAGCACCGATTACCAGACCCTTTATTGACTTTCTTACTTTTCCTATGTTTACACACCTCTGTGGATCACCTCCAAACCACTTGGCCTCAAGTTATTGTCAAAGAGTGTGTTTCTTGTTTAACCCAATCTAAGACACTTTCTCTCTCTCCATGCCCTGGCTTTGGTTTCCACTCTACAAAAGTTGCCTTTGTGTTAGATCCTCGTTATGAATTTAAGCCTGTAGTAATATAAATTGTTACTCGTTGCTTCCCTAACTCCTTTTTTATTTAACCCAAATCTTGTCAGTCTTCTAGATTCTAGATTACCTTCCTTTCTTCTTACTTGCTTTTGTCTAGTATAACCAGGCCTACTGTTGTGGTGGTTGTTGTTTTTAATTTTCTGAATCTCTTTGTGTTTAGTGTGTCTATTATATGTCATACTACCAGATTTTGTTTTGTTAGCCAATATGAAAATTATCTTCTTTGTTTTGATAGATTAAGCCAAAGCTTTTGGCATGACAAACAAATTTAGCCTCAGTTTTATCAAATAGTTTTATGTTCTATCCTTTTGCAATATTATCTGTTTTAATTTGTCTTTCTCACTTTTGGTTTATCTTTATGTAGTTAAGAAGATTTTTTTTTCTCTCACTCCCCCTCTTTTATAATTTATTAAATCTTCAAAGCATTTAAACATCACATACCATACTGTCACACACACACACACACACACACACACACACACCTGTTAGTGCTGGTTGTAATCAAATATATATTCAGTGATAGCCACCAATGACTCTTCAGTAACTTTGGTTATTGGAAAACTATTCCCTGGTAAATTCCATGGGAATAGTGTTCCCTGAGTTCTTTCATGTTTATGATAGGTAGCCTGTGTCTTTAATATTGCAAGTTGATTTGCCTGAATATAAAATACTTAGCCCACATTGTCTTTCCTTGATTATCCTACATATACTAGTCTTTTGTCTTACAGCATAAAACATTGCTACCAAAAAGCCTGACATCATTATTTTAGCCTGAAATCAATATTGTTTCTCTCTTGAAAGCAACTTGATCTTTTTTTTTGCTATGTGCCCAAAAGACTTCTTTTTTTCCATCTCCTTTTTTTTTTTTTTTTTGAGAGTGAGAGACAGAGAGAGAGAGAGTCTGAGTGGTGGAAGGGCAGAGAGAGAGAGAGACAGAGAGAGAGAGAGAGAGAGAGAGAGAGACCAGGGATCCAAAGCAGGCTCTGTGCTGACAGCAGTGAGCCCGATGCGGGACTTGAACTCACAAACCGTGAGATCATGACCTGAGCCAAAGTCAGACACTCAACCTATGGAGCCACTCAAATGCCCCTCCATCTTCTTTGAAGTCCAAAAGTTTTGCTACAATGACTCTCAGTGTTGGCCATCTGGGACAATTTTCCTAGGAAACTGTCGGTTCAAGTCTTAACTTATCTCAGGATTTTTTCTAGAAATAATATAAAGATCCAGACCCTTATTTATTCCCAGGAGAGTAACCAGGAAAAATGGGTAAATGAGTATTCAAGACCGTGATAGTGAAAGAGAAGGCAGACTGGTTCTTTGTCCAAGTAACTTCTAGGCACACAAACTCAACTCATTTCTTTTATTTTTCTACAAGCCATTTTCTCCCTGGTGTTAACTTTTGTCTGCCACTTAAACACGTCCTAAACTTCACTCCAACTGTCACAAAATCAAGTTGAATTTCACAAAGCCACATTTATTTTCCCACTTATTAGTATTTCTTTCATTTGCATTTTATTTTATTGTATTTAAGTTGGTTTACTACAGTGCCATGATGTCCACTAAGTGATGCTTGTGAAATATGGACTCTCCTCCATTCAAACTAACTCAGTGTGTGCTCATCCCGCTAGTATTTGGCACCATTCTTCTTCTTATGTCATCTGCATGATTATTTATTTTATTTTATTTTTTAATTTATCCTCCTATATGCCTTTTAAGGGAAATAATTCCTTTTTTGTTAATTTTTTTAAGTTTATTTATGTAGTTTGAGAGAGACAGAGACAACACGAGTGGGAGAGGGGCAGAGAGAGGGAGAGAGAGAATCCCAAGCAGACTCCACGCTGTCGGCACAGAGTCCGATGTGGGGGCTCAGACTCACAAACCATGAGATGATAACTCGAGCCAAAACCAAGAGTCAGACGCTTAACTGAATGAGCCACCCTCATTATGTATAATGAGCGCCCCTCATTATGTATTTTAAAAAATATTCTCATACTGACATAAAACTTCTATTCTTAGCATTTTAATATACAGATTTCCAAACACGCATACCCATATAAATAAACGATAAAAATCTCTAAATGAAACGCATAATGTATTTATAAACTCTATTCCTTTTTCTCATAATACAATTCACAAAATATATATATGATGTTATACTTGGGAAAGTCATTCCATTTCTCTGAGCCTCAGTTTCCTCATATATAAAACGAGGGTTTGGCGGGGTGGGGCACCTGGGTTGTTCAGTCAGTTAGGCGTCAGACTTCGGCTCCGGTCATGATCTCAGGGTTTGTGAGTTTGAGCCCAGGTCGGGCTCTGTGCTGACAGCGCAAAGCCTGCAGCCTGCTTCGGATTCTGTGTCTCCCTCTCTTTTTCTGCCCCTACCCCATTATTGCTCTTTCTCTCTCTCGAAATAAATAAATAAGTAAATAAGCATTTTAATTAATTAATACATTTTAATTAATACATTGTAATTATTTAACTAATTAAAATAAAGGATTTGTACCCTATTCCAAGGGGGTTGTGAGACTCTTCTCCCTCTCACAACATAATGAAGCCCCAGGAATTCCAAGGCTTGCCTCCCGTAACCAAACAACTCTTGACTTCTTCCTTTTTTATAATGGGATTCTGCAGAAGATTTCACCGAAATCAAATTTCTGAGACCAAAAAAAAAAAAAAGTGTGAAAATCACTGCATTAAATAATTATAAAAATGATATCTTGATCTTAAAGATAAAAATAGAAGGTACAAGGAAGGAAGAAAGGAGAAAATTTTCATGCTTTCTTTCTTGGTTTTATAAATTAATCCCCAATGAAAATAAATATTTTCTTCAGTATTATACATGAAACCATTAATGACCAATGGATAATAATTATTTCCTAAGAATTATATATGACATCGCTAATCTGGATAAAGAGAGGTTGTCGAGGAGTTTATTCAGTGTAACTCTCAATGAGAGAAAATATAAAGGACTGATAATCAGCTCTTTTGCACCAGTACAATCACACTTTTTTATGCTGGATTTCTTCTGATTGATTAAGTACCCATTATCTGTTAAATACTTTGCTTATCATCTTTGAAACCCAGACATGGCTAACAGAAGAGGGTCATCACTATGGACATCTTATCATGGTGAGGAATAACCCGAGCATGTCTTTGTTTACAATTGAACATTTCTTTTTTGTATGTGTTTATTTATTTTTGTGTGAGAGAGACAGAGACAGAGAGCAAGCAGGAAAGGGGCAGAGAGAGAGGGAGACACAGAATCCAAAGTGTGCTCAGGCTCTGAGCTATCAGCACAGAGTCAGACGTGAGGCTTGAACTCAAGGACTAGGAGATCATGACTTGAGTTGAAGGTGGACACTTAACCAACTGAGCCACCTGGGCGCCCCTATAATTGACCATTTCTGATAATAGTTGCCTCTACTTGATGATTTACATACCTAAATTTCAATATGTAGCCTTTATCTATGATATTAACTCATCCACTGCATAAAGATTAAAAATTTAGAAAGGATGGAGTGCCTGGCTGGCTCAGTTGGTAGAGCATGTGACTCTTGATCTCAGGGTTGTGAGTCCATGCCCCACATTGGGAGGTACATATTACTTAAAAATGAAATCTTTAAAAAATGGAAAGGATGAATATAAAATTCTTAATAGCATACCAGCTCTGTTTTAATTTTTATTATCATAGATAAGATGTTGTTAGATAATGAAGGAAAATCTGTACATTAGCACATATATGTGCTATAATTAAGTATATTTTTTACCTGAAAAATATATTATAACCTATTGACCCTTTGCTTGTTTGGAGGGATACACGTCAGTAGTCTGTAATTGCGAATTAGAGGATTTGGCAAGAAAATTAAGACTAGTTTACTTCGGTTTGCCTGCTTGATTTTGCATCACATAAATTTCTATTTCCCCTTTAAAAACACAAACAGGAATACAAATAACTCCTTCTGGTGCTTTCTCAGTAGGTACTGTACTTGTCCCAAGAATGAACTTCAAAAATTAACTCTAGACCTGAATCATTAACTTCAGCCTTTCAAGTATTTCAGTCCAGTTTGAGAGTCCACATTTTCAGAGTTGAGCTCTGGTGGCCATTTTGAGAAGATTATTTTGACCAAGAAGATATTTTCCTATGGGAATTGTGATCAAGAAGAAATGTGGCTCAGATTTTGAGTGATAATGACCAAACCTGTCATACATATTACTCGATGATTAAAAAATGAATAAAAGTTAAAGTGAATTGATTTGTTATTCAATGTTGTCAAAATGTTGCAGACATCAAAATAGTGAATCAACGTGGCAGACACATAAACCATCAGAACTCTACACAAATCATTCTACATACTGCCCCTGTACTCACTGAAGGCATGGGCATCTTATTCTATTGCTGATCTGTTCTCCTTACCTAAGGAATGTTCTACCTCTATCTTTTTCTGTACCTATTTTACACTCTCCCCCTGTCAAACTCAAGCTCAGATTTCACTCGTCTTCTTCATGGTAACTTCTCTATCCCCAATTACTCCAAGACCGCCCCAAAGATCTCTCTCTTCTTTTATTAATATAATACATATAATCTGCTTCAAATAATGTATAGTTAAATATAAAATTTATTTGGCTTTCTACGCACTTTAGCCCCTTTCCTCCAGCTAAATATTAGTTTTTTTAGACAACAGAAACTAGACATTCCTCTTTGTTATTCAACTACAAGGCAGGTGCTCAAAGAATAGAGTTTGTTGAATATAAGAAAGAAAATAATGTCACGACTGAAATTCAAACATTTCTCTATCATATAAGCATACAGATTATTAATATATGTAAAGATTTCCATTTCCGTTGATAAATAGCCGCTTCCCCATATCCCACCTCCACCTCCTACCACCCAAGTTCTCTCTCATCCCCCTGGATGTTTCCCCTCGATCTATAAATTAAAAGTGTGACATGAGATACAAATGGGGGCTCCAAGCTCTCTGCCCCAGCTTCATTGCCACTGTCTGTTCTATTGGGCTGTGGCCATCCTACAGCAAGGGATTTTACCACTGATTAATGTGTTATGTAACTTGAATCCAGGAGATAGTCTTTCATTCTGTAAAGAAATTTCAGAAATTTTATTCTGAAAGTAAGAGTCTATATAATCCTTTCCAAATTAAAAAAAAATGTGCTCTTAACAATAAGCTCATACCATTTTCTAGCTTTTAATATACACTCTTTTCTAATAATAAACATAGCGATTTTCTTTATTATGTATAGATGATGACACTGTTGCTTTTAACACCAAATAATGAGTTTCTTTTTCTGCCTTCCAGAAATTAATGACAATTAAAGGAGTACATGCAAAACCAAATTATATTACATAAATTATTAATGTACCATTAATCTAGTATTGTGCTTGCATATTGGGTTCAGGTATCTCTAAAATAACATATCATCATATAAATTTATCTTGGCTCCAATAATATGCCACTCTAGTTTTCAATAACAACAGTGAAAGCTGACCAAAACCAATGTGAAAATACTTTTATAAGTAATTGATCTAGAAACATGCAACAAGAAGTAAATGAAAGAATTTTTTTTTTTTTACTAATGGACATGTTGTGAATGAGAGACAATAATAGTATTATGACCCAAATACTTATCCTAAAATCTGTTATTGATCATAAGTCCCTTTTAAAATATCACTATGTTTTATATTTGATTAGTTTTTTTCAATGTTTTACAAGGACAATTTCCTTGTGAGTATAGTGTGAGGGCTATATGTTTTCAGGAAAACTTCCTAGAAAGCAAATTAATAAACTGGATTCTTCAGGAAAGGCAGCATTGTCAAAAGTTAAGTAAAAAGAAGACTGTAGTCTATCTGATGCATCAACATGAGTGAAGACTGAAATCAGGATTAAGTGCTTTATGTCTTTTGTCCTAATTAGAAAGAGTGTCCAAGAAGAAAAAACAAAGATCAATAATTTTTGTTTTTAATTCTCAATCCCCATGATCTATTCATATTGCCTCTCTGGAATAAGAAGCTTCTACTCATGATACTTTGCCTCTACCACCATAATAACATACATAGTAAAAACTTAGTTGCATCTATTCAATAGAATCACAAAAACAACTGCTGTTCATTCAATATACAGCATCCTCTGAATAGGGATGAGAGATATGATTATTTCAATGGAGACTTCTGCTGTTTAGGTAGAGGTTAGATTCTGAATTAGTGAGGTAAATATTTTATTTATTGTGCTCTCCTTTTTTAGATTTTCTGAGAATCCCTGCAAAACACCTGCATGCTCCAGAAACCGATTATGCTTTTCACTTATTACCTTTGCCAGCCATTTTGCCCAAATAGACATTCCATTTCCTTTAAGGTTCTATCTTGCTTACAGCAACCATGACTGTGGCCATTTTCCTTTCTTCTTCCATTTACAATGGATACTGATGTATCATTTAATTCATTAAAGCACAGCCAATAAAAATATCTGGGATGTTAACCTTATTCTTCTGAAGATTTGGAGATAAAATTACAAGGCTGAGAATGAATATATAAAACAGAATATTTGTGGTACATATTCTCTAAAAATGGTCAGTTACACATTCGGTCCTTGTTTGAGAACTCCATTATTCCCATAGATAAGAGTCTATTTCCCCTCCTCTTGAATATTAACTACACATATGATGTGTTATGACCAATAGGATAGAATGGAAGTGACAATGGTATCAATTCTGGGCCTAGCCTTTAAGAGACATTTAGTTTCTACTCTCTTGGAACCCAGCTACTATGTTGTCATAAAATCCAGGCTATCCTGCCACAAAGTAAGATCACTTGGAGAGGTCCTGGAGGGTGAATCACATCAGGGAAAGAGAAGCTATGTGAAGAAAAGCTGAGAAGCCCCAGCAGCAGGCAGCACCATGGCCTGAGTATGAATGCGATCTTCCTCAACATCCAGCCCCACACTTCTCCCAAATGAGTGCAGCTGTGCAATTGATTCCAAGGACGCCTCCTGGAACAGAACCACCCAACCCATCTACAGAATCATGAGTAATTATAACTTATTGTTGTAAATTATTAAGTTGTGGAGAAGTTTGTTATGCCAAAAGAGAAAACCAAAATGGTCTTTAATATCACTACCAACAGAGTCAATTTATCCCTTCATGGGTGGTCTCCTGCTTGATTTTTTTTCTGTCTAAGCTCCAACTTCCCACTACTGTGTTGTAGAAGCCAGTTTACTTCTCGTGAGGAGTAATGAATCCTCTTGATTCTGAACTCACTCCTTGGAGCTTAGATTCCTAACTCATTGTATGTGTAGCCAGGATGCAAGGGTTTAAGAGCACTTGGCTCCAGGGGTCTCAAACACCACTCACTGCTGACAAAATCCAAAGGCAGAGAGACAAGAGGTGGGGAAACAAGAAAGAAATTTATTGCAGTGAGGCCAACACCTGGAAGGCAGCTGACTAATGCCTCAAAAACAATCTATAAAATGCCAAAAATATTTCCAGGTTTATATGAGGAAAATCTGGGACAATGCTAATTGGGTACATGCAGGTGGGCAATGAAGGTCAAGACAATGTCTTGGAGACAATCACAGGTGGGGTCTTGCTGGCTCAGGGTCGTCCTTATTGCTTGGAGGGGTAGTTTCAGTTCACAGTGGAGGATGCTTTGCCTGCAGGGTCTTTTGCCTGAGTTAAGGAATAAGCTGGAGGAAAAATTTAATCAGAAAGCTTGGGGTCAAATGGACTGTAGTTGAAGTCCTCTTTCAATTGTTTTTTCTTTGTTTTGTTTTTTTATTGTGACCAAAATACATGCAATTCATGATTTTTACCATTTAAACCATTTTAAATGTAAACATGCAAATTTTACCATTTTAAAGTGCAGAATTTGGTGACATGTAGAATACACAATGGTGTGCAATAATCACAAGTATCTAGTTTCCGAATATTTCTACCACACCAAAAGGAAACCTCATTTTACCCAGCCCCTAGCAACCATTAATCTACTCTCTCCATGTATGGATTGGCCTTTTTTAGATATTTCATACAATAGAATCATACAATATGTGGCCTGTTGTGTCTGACCTCTTTCATTAGCATAATATGTTCAAAGTTCATCCATCTAACTCATTGTTTTGCAGAAAGAAAGAAAAAAAGAGAGAAAGAGAGGAAGGAAGAAGGAAGGAAGGAAGGGAAAGAGGGAAGGAGGGAGGGAGGAAGGGAGGAAGGAAGAAGGGTAGAAGGAATGAAAAAGAAAGGAAGAAAGAAATCTTCCTTAGTTACCATCACTGTAGAAGCCCACACCCTTCCCATTAAGACAGAAACTTCAAAAGTGTTTCAACCCCTTCATTTCAGACTAAAATCAAAACATTACTTTTGCCTAACTGAAAGGTCTTTTGTAGTTTTCTTTCTCAAACAAAACAGGCTTCTTGAAAAAAGTCCTGTAGCCACTTTTGTACAAAAACCTCAGGCAACTTTATATTTAGTAGATTGTCTCCAGTGTTTATACAGGCTGATAGAGATTTATAATGGGACAGTTCATTTTATGTGTCAACTTGACCAGAATGCAAGGTGGCCAGGCATTGGTCAAACATTATTCTGGGTGTATCTGTGAGGGTGTTTCTGGATGCCTTAGTGTTTGAAACAGTATGCCTGGTAAAGCAGATTGCCTTCCCTGACAGGGATGGTTCTTATCTAGACACTGAAGATTTGAATAGAGCAAAAAAGTTGAGTGAATTTCGCCTGCCTTCCTATTGAGCTGGGATATGTCTTCTCCTGACCTTGGACTTGAACTTATACCATCAGCTCTCCTTTGTTTTTGGCTTTTGGACTCTAACTGGAACTACCCCACTGGCTTTCCTGGGTCTCCAGCTTACTGATTCAGACTCCACATATGAGTCACTCCTTATTATATATAAGTATATCATATTTATATGATACATTATATAAAGATTATATAATATTATAAGTATAATAATATATAAATGTATGTGTGAATATGCGCGTGTGTGTATACATATGGGTGTGTTTCTCTCTTAATTGTCTGTTTCTCTGGAAAACACTAACACACCTGCCTTTTTTTATTTCCTAGAAAATATACTACATAGTAAGTCAGAATAAATCTCCATCAGCAACAGGCATCATTTATTCATACCTCTAGAGAAAGCCTTCTACTAAGGCTTTTTACTACCTTCAGAGTACAAAATGATTTGGGGCCAAAAGAGTCATACAATTGTTATAGTAAGATGCTATTTTCTTCCCCTTTACCTAATATCCCCACCTTTAAAAAAGATGTAAAATTGTTTTAAAAGTGTTACATTTAACATTTATTATTAGTATGGCACTAATTAAAATTTGTGCCACATTTTCTAAAATGTAAGTATGTCTTATGATTTTCAGGAGATTGGAATTATCAGTGTTCAATTTTCTTAAGTTAACAAATAGTCCAAGGAAAAGAATAGCTCACCCCATGAGAAAAGAGAACCAAAATGTGAAAGTTAGGGCAAAATAAAAACAGCCTGTGTCAAAAGAGAGGGAAGATGTTGAACACCCAGAGCATCTGTCATTTTAGGCCATCCTCTGATCCAACCTATGTGGACTCATGCCTGATCCTTGGGCAAGGGGCTTATGATAAGAAAGTATGTCCAGACTACATTAATCGGGAGTCTGAAAAGCCAAGGTGACTATTGTACCAAGTGCCAATGGGTTCAGCAATGAAACAAAAATCTCTACCACTGAGCAGTGTTGTTGCTTTCAACAGTTAAGGGCACCATATGGCACCTGGGGCTTGTATATTAGCATGCCTGTGTTAGACATTAGCAACCACAAGCCAGAAATCAGTAGTTTCCCGCAGCCAGCAGAAGTAGATACCCAATTCAAGAGAGTGGCAAAATCGTGAATACCATACTGATTCCCAGAAGATTCGTTTGCAAGTGATATTGGGGATATGCTTTGAGAGGGCACTTTTAAGGACTTCCAAGTGAAAATACAGATGTGCTGTTCTGTGACTTGTAATAATACCCTTTGTGTGCCATAGGCTTTGTGTTCCCGGGTTAGGGTGGCCTGACTACATCCACAGCAATGTCCTGGCCTACTCTCTCCATATTCCTTTAATGTTGTTTATAAATTCAATGGGCCACCTGACTTATATAGCACACTGTTATTTTCAGGAATGAGAGAGAATAATAGGAGTCCTTTTAAATGTATATTTCTTGAATGTAAACTTGTTCCTAAACCATATCTGGTGGTTTAAATTAAGTCCACTCTTTACTTTTTAAAAGCAAACTTTCTATGAAAAATTCAGGCACCGGCTTGTGTATGGGAAATTTTGCAATATAAATTAATTTTGAATAATGCAAACTCACACTGTACTATTCAAGATGAAGCTTTTCCATTTAAATTTCATAAAAGATTAAGGCGGCTGAAAAAGGGATGTGGATGGACTCAGAGTAACAGTTTGCATTTAGATGCTGGAAAACAGTAAGAGAAATGGTTTCATGTTTCCATTTGCATATATATATATGTGGGTAAAGATGGGAGTAAAGATCAAGGGTCTGAACTCTGAAATGGCGTTTCAATAAAACAATCTAGTGACAAACATTTTTTTCATAGATCGACCAATTTCCTTCTTCCAGTATTTCTAGATAAAATATGACAAACCTTACTTTCCCACCTCCTGCAATTTTAGGGGGAGAAAATATGTTTTGGAAAATACCTATATGCAATCAACTAGATGTTAGCTAAAAATGAAATCATCTCTTTTCCGTATCAAATTCAATTATGCCTCAATTTTAAAAGTAGTATACAGTAGCATACACATTTCTCTTGAATTTAAATCTAATGTCAAACCTTTAAAAACTATTGCAGTATGATACTTTAAAAAGCAAATTTATGGGTTGAACATTAACTTAAAATGCCTTATCTTTTTAATTATACATGTTACAACATGTATGAACATTGAATACATTTTGCTATGTAAGAGTCAGATGCACAAGCCCACATTATGTGTGATTATATTTATGTGAAATGTCCAGAGCAGGCAAAGTGATACGCTAGAAAGCAATCTGATGATTGCCATAGCCATAGGCTGCGTGTGGCAGCAAGATAGGGAGTGATTGCTAATGGGTGTGGAGCTTCTTTTTGGAGTGATAAAAGCATTCTAAAATTCCATAGTGATGATACTTGCACAACTCTGTAAATATACTGAAACCCACTGTATTGTACACTTTAATAGGGTGAATCTGAATGCATGTGAATTATAGCTCAACTAAGCTGTTATTAAAATAAGAACAATTAAAGAATAAACAAAAATATGTAGGTCAAACAATAACAATAATACAACAAAACACAAGCAGAGAAAATTGCATACGTCTATCCTTTTACAACAAGAACTTTTTAGGAGCCATGTTGTACTTCCTTGACAGTGAGATTGAACATCTTTCCATATGTTTATTTTATATTTAATATTCCTCCTGTTTGAATCACCTGCCTGTAATTTTTTTGATTATAGTTGACACACTTAGTTTCGGGCATACATCATGCTGATTTGACAAAATTATACATTATGCTGTGTTCACCACAAGTGTAGCTCCCATCTGTCTCCATATATCGCTATTAGAATATCAATGACTATTCCTTATGCTGTGCCTTTTATTCCTGTGACTTACTCTAAAATGCTGTCTTTTAAAATTAAAAAAACAAAAACAAAAAACAAAATATAGACAGCTGATGCTAATAATAGTCATCTGAAGCACCAGTTAATAGTTCTTTATTTTAAATGTTTAAATATTAAATAAAACTTGTAGAATCTTAGAGCTCTCAGATAATTTCTCAATAATTTCTAACATCCTTTCCTTTCCCCTGCTCCACCTTGCCAATCTCTGCCAAATGGCAAAACCAGTCAGCCAGAGAGGTCACCTTTGGTTACACAACCATGAAAACGTTTTCAAGAATTCTTTCTAACAGTGATTGTGAGGTTGCCTTGAAGGTAAGTCTAAAAAAAGTTTCCCTTACATGAGGTAATTATTTTCCAATGGATTTATATAATCTTGCCCCCAGAGGTGTTATCATCCCATTTTTAAATATAGCACACTGTACAAAAAATTTGATATTCTCCTTCTAAACAATCACTCCATAGATATTTAATTGAGAATTATTATGTTCAAGACACTCTTAACAATAGGAAAAAACATGTACCCTCAAAGGGGATGTCTGTTATACCATGCACTCAATTCTCAGAAAAGCATAATTTTATGTCCTTTGAACCCACGAGCTAACATATCATTTTATTCAATTATCTTTCCCATTGAAGGTATGATTTGAACCAATTTGGTCATATTTAAATGATGAAAGCCTTAAAAAAAACTAATGAAGTTAAATAAAATGAAAGAAAGTTTAGATTAGACCCAGTATAATCTGGAGATTTATTGCCATAGCTTAAGTGATCACTAAAAGTCAATATACCAATATAGGGAATAATTGTCTCACGAGAGAAATCACAATTTCTTGAATTCAAGAAGTTTTGTTTACAGCTCCCTGTATATTTTAATTTTTTCATCATACTACATATAAAATTTCAAGTTCTAGCATCACCACACACTCCAGTTTAGGTGAATATCTAACTTTTCCTGAAACATCTGTCACATTACCTAACAACATCATCACAGTGGTCTATATGCATCCGAGAGCAAATGGTTAGTGACTGTTTTGAATACAGTGGAAAAACTAATAAAGTAAGAGTACGATCAGCCTTGACACATATGTAGATAGGCCAAGTCACATTGCATAAATCAGATTTGGGTATTGTTTCTCTTCACTTTCCTTAAGAAGCCAGGAATGTCAACATATACAGAGATGTATAGAAATTAAAGAGAAAATAACCAAATTTAAGTGTTAAATCTGTAACCAAATGCCCAGAGGATGTTTAAAAGCCTATACAATATCACAAAAGCCTTTTAATTGGTCCTTAATAAGAGATGAGTTTGTTTGTAGGCAAGTGTCTTTGTCAATTTTGCCCAGAGAAACAGAGCCAACAAGGGGTGTGTGTGTGTGTGTGTGTGTATGTGTGTGTGTGTGTGTTCCTCTCTCTCTCTTCTTCTTCTTCTTCTTCTTTTTTTTTTTTTTTTTTTTTTTTTTTTTTCCCAATCGAGGGCTCAAATGGATTGGATGATGCTTATCCCCACTGGGGAGGGCCATCTGATTTACTGAATCTACCAATTCAAATGCTAATCTCTTCTGGAAACACCCCCTAGACACATCCTGAAATGATATTTTACCAGCTACCTGGGCACCCTTTAGCCCAGCCAAGTTGATATATAAAATGAACCATCACAATAAGTTACAAATTACTTACAAATAGGCTACTGAGAACTCTCAGACTGCTGAACGGTCTTGTACGATTCTATCCTAAACAAAACTACAGATTTATGATCATTGATTTATTTGTACATCACTTCTTCAATTAAGAATGACTCTAAGGGCACCCGGGTGGCTCACTTGTTTAAGCCTTGGACTCTTGGTTTTGGCTCACGTCATGATCTCACGGTTCCATGGGACTGAGCTGTGCATCGGGCTTTGTGCTGACAGTGTGGAGCCTGTTTGGGATTCCCTCTCCCTCTCTCTCTCTCTCTCTCTCTCTATCTCTCTCTTCCCCTGCCCTTCTTCCACATGATCGCTCTCTCTCAAAATAAATAAATTAATTAATAAATAAATAAATTAATTAATTAAATGACTCTAAAATCTTCCTTAAAGCCATCTGGAGAGTAATAGCTGAGGCTCTTCTAAGGACCCTCTCAGCAGGAGGTTTGGCCAATTTTATTTTTGTTACTAGAGTCACTTTTACTTTCTAGTGTACAGTTAAAAGACGGCTGCCATTAATCCCTTCCCTCCTTGATACACATGCTGTTCTATACATCATAAACCAGAGCCTGCTTCCCTCCCCTTGGGTCTGCACAGTGCTGTAGTTTTGTTTTGTTAGTAGGACTACAGCAGAAGAACGCAGTACCACTTCCAGGTCTGGTTTCTAGGAGGCCTGGCAGGCTCTGCTCTCTCTCTAGAGAAGCCAGATATGACGCTGTAAACAAAATTATGTTGTACTACTGAATGAGGAGGAAAAGATAGAAAGAGAACGTAAGGGAAGGGAAACAAAAATAAAATGAACACAGGGAGGGGGACAAAACAGAAGAGACTCATAAATAGGGAGAACAAACAGGGCTGCTGGAGGGGTTGTGGGAGGGGGGATGGGCTAAATGGGTAAGGGGCATTAAGAAATCTACTTCTGAAATTATTGTTGCACTATATGCTAACTAATTTGGTTGCAAATTTAAAAAAAATAAAACTAACTAAGTAAGTAAGTAAATAAATAAATAAATAAAGTCTCTTTAGAAAAAGAGAGAACCCAAGTAGAGAGGAAATGATTCTGTCAAACAGGTCAGTAAAACTTTATTAGGCTTAGGTACAGCCACAAGTAAATGTAGGTGATTGAGTGACCTTAGTTGATGTCACCTGAAGTAGAAGAACCTGCCTGAATCCTGAAATATCAAATCTTATGAAATAATAAATATTTTTTTAGCCAGTAAGTTCTGGGGTGATGTTTTTACACAACAATAAATAACTGAAACATATATGTATGCCAGAGAAACCAATACTTATATTAATGAAATTCTAAGGTTTTGTCTCTATGTCCTGAATCAACCAAGGTAGGCCTGATTCAAGTACATGGAATAAGTAAGGACGTGAAATTTGAGAATGCAAAACACATCTGCTCAGGCTCAGACATGAACTCACGAAATAATGGGAAGGCCAAGTGAAGGGAATAGCCATCCTCACTCTAACATAACCAAATAGCTATCCCTGAGATATGGATTAATTTATCAATCCCTCTTTTCTACTCATGCTCTAGCACAGCATGTTTAAGTTATTCAAAAAGTCTCCTTCTTCAAAAGAACTATACAGATGTTTTTCTCTAATGCCATAGTTTACAAATATTTCACACTCATGATTCTCTGAGGGCTACAACGATCCATAATCTTAAAAAAAAAAAAATCAACCAAGAGATTTCTCTTGGGATTCTATTACTTTCAGAAGTGCAGAAGAGGTTATATGCAAGTGAACTAATACATCTCTCTCTGAAACATCTTATTCTTCGGATACTATTATTAAAATATTTTATGAGAAAATAAAACATAATTGCTTCAAAATAGGCATTGTTGTTAAGCACTGTTGAGATTGTTAAGCATTACTTAAATTCAAGATTGTCCATCAAAGATCTGACTCTTGTTAAATGCTTCTATTTTTTTCATGTCTCTTTGTATAATGCAAACTTTCTGAATATGGGGAACAAAGTCCTGTTACCTTTGTCAACCTTATATCTTGCTTACTGACCCATGGCTTTTTAAACACGGCCACTCTAAAATAGAAATAATAACAATAGCAACAGATACCAAGGGAAGGATCAGGAAGAAGTTTGAGCAGCGTCCAAACACAAAGCCCAGGTACTCGGGATTTCTTAAGACTGAGGATAGACCAGGAGAACCACCAGCCCTTATTCTGCCACCACCATAAACATAGCACAGAGTAGAAAGCAAAAGTATCAACTACTACCTAGAAAAGTACAAAAGTAGAGAGACCTGATCTGTGGAGAATTCAGGTTGAAATCTGAGGGTTGAGCAAGAATAATGAGAATCACCCAGTATGCAAGGCCCCACATCAAATATAAGACTCACTATCCTACCACTGGGGGAATTTGAAATATGTGGTACACAGACTCTGCATATCATCTGTGATGGTAGCAAGAACAAAACCCAGGCCCAGTATAAACAATGACTACTTACTACTACTACAAAGTACGATCTACTTTGAGTAGATTGACTCAAATTCCTAGACTAACTGCCCTAAGGTAAAAGAGGCAGACCCATGCCTGGTTATAAATAGTATTTACCCCAGTCTTTCAACACCTGATCCTGGCATGCAACATAAAATTTCGGGATACACATCAAAACAAGAGAACCAGAACATTTTTTTCAACAGATAGTGCAGCTGATATAACCTATTTCAGAAGTTACCCAGATGTTGGAACTGCCAGTCAAGGATTTTAAAATATCTAATAATTAATATGCTAATGGGTCTAATGGAAAATGTGGACAACATGTATAAATAGATAAGATAGGAAATATCAAGAGAGAGATGGAAACTATTAAAAAGACTCAAGTAATAATGCTAGAAATAAACACACATCACATCACATCACATCATATCATAGCACATCACATCAGCTACGAAGAATTTTCTCAGTGGCTACATTAGCAGAATACACTCAGCTGAAAAAAGAATTAGTGAACTTAAAGGTAAGCCAATGGAAATTACCTGAACTTAAACACAAAGAGAAGGAAGGAAGGAAAGGGAAAGGGGAAGGGAACGAGAAGAGAAGAGAAGGGAAAGAGAAGAGGAGAGGAGAGGAGAGGAGAGGAGAGGAGAGGAGAGGAGAGAGGAGAGAAGGGGAGGGAAGGAAAGGGAAGAGAAGAGAAGAGAAGAGAACAATAATCAAGAGGTGAGGGTCAATATCAAGGCATCTAAGGTGTGGGAGGGGAAAGGAGGGTATCTACAGAAGGAGATGAGGGGAAAGTGGGCTATAGACATGTTTGAGTAGATGATGGCTGAGAATTTAGCAAAATTATGAAAGACACTAAGTCACAGATCAAAGTTCAAAAGATCCCAAACAGAATAAAAGAGTAAGAAAAAAAAAAAAGACCTAGATACAGCATAACCGAATTATTGAAAAACAAAACAAAAAGGGCTCCCTTAAAACAGGTAGAGAAAAAAAGATATAGGGCAAACAGAGAAACAAAGAAATATCTAAACAATTACAGCAGACTCCTTGTCAGAAAATATGCAAGCCACACGACAAAGTAGCAGTATTTTTTAAAGTACCGAAAGAAGAAAGAACTATCAACTAGAATTCTATATCTAGCAAAAATGTTTTTTTTTTTTCAATTTTTTTTTTCAACGTTTATTTATTTTTGGGACAGAGAGAGACAGAGCATGAACGGGGGAGGGACAGAGAGAGAGGGAGACACAGAATCGGAAACAGGCTCCAGGCTCTGAGCCATCAGCCCAGAGCCTGACGCGGGGCTCGAACTCACGGACCGTGAGATCGTGACCTGGCTGAAGTCGGACGCTTAACCGACTGCGCCACCCAGGCGCCCCGCAAAAATGTTTTTTAAAAAGGTGAAACAACAAGCAAAGAAATCTTATTGCTACCAGACCTGATATACAATAAGTGGTAGAATAACTTTTTGTAGACAGAAAAAACATGGTCCAGATTAAAATTTGGATAAGCATAAAGAAATGGTTAGCGCAAGAAATGGCAAAAATTGCAGTAATTAAAAAAACATTTTTTCTTACTGATAGTCACTTAAAATATAATTTATTGTTAGAGCAAATATAATTGGATTTTTAACATATGTAGAATTAAAATATATGACAAGAATAATACAAAAGATAGAAGCAAGGAAAAGGAAATATGCTATTCCATTTAGTTCCTTATACTATGCATCAGTTGGTATAACATTCAAAGTCAGACTAAGATTAAGTGAAACATATATATTATACACCCAAGAAGGTATAACCAATAATCCACTTATGGAGATAAAATGTAATCATATTACTATATCGTACACCTGAAAGTAATCTAACACCGTATGTTAACTGTACTGGAATTAAAATAAATTTTTTGAAATGTAATCACAATTTTCTCTTTTAATCTAAAACAAAACAAACCAAAACACGAATTGTGTTGTGAGTATTTAAAGTGCTTTAGGCACTGTGCCCGCATACAGTGATGGACAAAAGACACAAAGTCCTGTTTTGGGGTGCCCGGGTGGCTCAGGGTCTGACTTGATCTCAGCTCAGGTCTTAATTTCACAGTCGTGAGTTCAAGCCCCTTGTCGGACTCCATGTTGGGTGTGAGTTTACTAAAAAGCAAACAAACAAACAAAATAAAAACAAAAACAAAACAAAAAAAATAATAAGGTCCTGTTTTGATGAAGCTTATACCCTTGTGAGATGGAAGAAGCAATAAATAATTAATCAATAATGTACTTAATAGTGTGCAGAAAGAATGAAAGAAGCTAAGAAAGGATTTAATGGGGTGGCCAGTGTAATTCATAAGATGTCTCTGAGGAATAGTATTTAAAGTACTCTTCTGTTAAACCATAACTTTTCGGCTTACTGCACCATTTAAAAATTACAGATTCATTTCATTGTATTTTCAGAAAAGTGCACGGTAATAAGACTGAATAACTTACATGTAAAGTTCAAAAACTTGCCGTACCCACTCGTGACAGAAAAGTAGCCTGCATATCTTGTCGTTTGTACTAAATACCATAGTATATTGATAAATAGAACAGTCAGATGGCAATGCTTGAAATGTTATTTTAAAGGGAATGAAAATATGCACCAGGCAATAGATTGATTTTTCAATGTCCAGGTTTGTCTAATTTTTTTTTCAAATAAGTTTATAATAACAATGTAATAACGTGAAAATCTTAGCCTAAAAGAAATTCGATGATTGTTTTGAATGCCAATCTTTAGGGTAAAATATAGTTCATGATATGATCTTTATCTTTCCATATAATCAAAACTCTAAGACCTATCTGCAAAATTTTAAAGGTATTTGGCATCATGATTCCTCGGTGTGTGTGGTTAGGTATGGAGTAAACTAAGGTAAAAATATCTGTCTAGATCTTTAAAAGTCTTAATAAAGTTAGATATTTTATTTATAAAATTTTCATTTTCATTAAATATATATTAACCTCCATTCTAAAGGGGCTGCATTAAAAATGACACAATCATAGAAAGTATATAAACCATTTATTTCCATATTTCAGATATAATTTACATACAGTAAAATTCAGACCACAATCAAGATAAAGAACTGTTCCATTACCCCCAAAATTCTCATATGTCCCCTTTAGCTCAATTTCTCCCCAAGCCCCATCATCTGTGACTAGTGATTTGTGTTTTCTCTCCATATTTTTGCCTTTTCAAGAATGTTGTACAAACAGTCATGCATTATGTAGCCTTTGGATTTAAGCTTCTTTCACTACATATAATGCATATTTTAGTTTCATCTATATTATTACATGTACTAACAGTCCATTTCTTTTTATTTGAGCAGTAGTATCTCATTGTATAGATACATCACAGTTTGTTTATACATCCCATAGTTATACATTCCATGGAGACTTTGGTTCTTATGAACATACCTCACTAAATCCTCAACTACACATTTTGTACGAACATCAGTTTAATTTCACTTGAGTGTATACCTTGGAATGGGCTTGCTCTGTCATAGGGTAAGTGTTTATTCAACTTCATAGGAAGCTACCAAATTGTTTCCCGAAGTTTCTATATGATTTTTCATTTCAACCAGCAATTTATAAAAGTTCCAGTTGCCCTACATTCTTCCTGGCACATGGTAATGGACTTTTTGTTTTAATTTTAACCATCCTAATAGGTGTGTAGTGTTATATCATTGTGGTTTTAATTTGCATTTACCCAATCCTTAACTTTTCCCTATACTTATTTACCATCTGGGTATCTTCTTTGTTGAAGTGCCTGTTTAAATATCTTCACCCCACTTTTTTTAAAATTGGTATATTTTCTCTTGTACTGTTAAATGTGGAGAGCTCTGGCTACAATTCCTTTCTCAGATACATAGTTTAGGAATATTTTCTTTCAGAAGATAGCTTGCCTTCTCATTCTTTTAACAGTGTCATTTTGAAGAACACAAGTTCTTAATTTTTGTGAAATTCATTTATCTTTTTGTTTTCACTTTTTGTGCATCATGCTTTTGGTGTCATAACTAAGAAAACTTTGCTATCTGAGCTGTTGAATGTTATATGTCGACGTGGGTAGGCCATGGTGCCCACATATTTATTTGGTCAAATATTATTCTGGATTCTTCCATGAGGTGGTTTTTGGATGGAATTAACATTTAAATCTTGGACTTCTAATCTCCCCTCCCTAATGTGGGTGGGCTTCACACGCAATTAGATGAAGGCCTGAACAGAACAAAGACTGACCTCCATCAAGCAAGAAGTAATTTTGCTAGCAGACAGCCTGCAGATGAAAACCGCAACAGGCCTTCCCTTGATCTCAAGCCTGCTGGCCCACTCGCAGATGTTGGACCTGCCAGTCTCCGCCACTGCATGAGCCAAATCCTTGAAATAAATCTCTTTGTCTCTGTCTCTCTCTCCCTCTCTCTCCAAGAAACCACACTAGCTATTTAAACAGATAATACATTATATATAGCAATTTATGTAAATATGCAATATATAATATATAAAAGAGAATCATAAGGAATTTTAAGACAGATGTTAAAAGGCTAAAAAATCGTGGCACCTGGGTGGCTCAGTCCATTGAGTGCCTGACTTCAGCTCAGGTCATGATCTCACAGTTCACAAGTTTGAGCCCCACATGGGGCTCTGTGCTGACAGCTCAGAGCCTGGAGCCCATTTCAGATTCTGTGTCTCCCTCTCGCTCTGCTCCTCCCCTGCTCGTGCTCTGCCTCTCTCTCTTTGAAAAATAAATAAAAATATTTTTTAAAGGCTAAAATATCAAAAAGAAAACCTGAGACAACACATATATAGGTACTTCAGGAAGCAGCTCCAGCCCCCTAGGGACGGGGACTGAAAGAGGAGTCTGAAATGATCAGAACAGACAGGTAGAAATGGGGCTGGTCTGGGGCTCTGCCGTCCCATGAGTTCACAGCCAGTTGGCTGCTGGGACCTCAAAAGGGTATGACAGGCCCATTCTGGAATAGGCAGGGAGAAAGGATGAAGATTAGAATTGACTGCTGTTCATAGGACAGGCCTTTACTGGGATGACTACAACAAGAAAAAAAAATAACTAAAAACAGCAGTTTCTTCTCTCACCTCCTGCCCTTTGATCTCTGTCCAGGGCACATGGGTATAAATCAATAGTCTCCGAGGAAGAGAGTCCCAGCCCCAGCATCAATCGCATATAAAGGTATGTTTGCAGCTGAAAGATGACAGTTTAATAACTATCCGAGTAGGAATCTTTTATTTTCAATAGGGCAAGTGAATTGAAAAGAGGGGATTTTAAAGTGTTTTACATTTTATAACCCACGCCTCATTAAATACCAATATCTAAATTGCAAAAATTATTCATCTAAATAAATTCACTTTTGTGGAACTGGTGCATTTTCGAATTTCTATTATCAGAGAGATGGCTGCCAGTTCTAAAGCCCTCCAGCTAAATATTATTTCTATGGATTGAACATTACCGACAGTGATAGAAAAGAACATTTAATATTTCTTTGTGTTATCAAATTTCAGCTGAGCTAACAGTTGCATTAACTAAGAAGTTTCTGTTTATTTGTTCAGAACATTGATTACTCCAGAAAGTATTTCTTTAGTAAACTTAAAAAAACTTGATCTGTTATAAATGTGATGCTGTATTTTGTTACGTGTTTATTAAAATAGAGATCAAAATCTGCAAAAAATAAAAGGATAAATAAAGAAAAAGGAAAAAAATGCATTCTTAGGATTGACAATTTTATATTTCCAAGAAAATGCCCATACCAACAACTGGAATTCTTACTAACCCCATCAAATTGATAGGTTTTTATGGTATATACTTTACGATCATCTTAATTTCTAAGTGTCATATTATAAAACTAAGTTCCTCGTAAATAAGAGACATTTAATACCTGTTGTTTCAAATGATGCATTAGTGAACTGAATAAAAGCTCTGAAAAAAATTAAATACTTTCTGCTCTGGGAAATTTTTAAAAGGACAGTTTCAGCAAATAAACTCTGTTTATTTATAAATGTTTGTTCATAATCACATTAATTAAACTGTGTTTTCCAATATAAGAGACCTAATGACAACCAATATTCACCCTGAGAAATATCATCTTCTCTTTGAAAGCCTATGGTACTTGTCAATATCACTCATATCAAAATAGCAATTCATTAGACAGATAGACAGACATGGATAGATGATAGACAGGCTGAGTAAAGTTCTTTGATTCTTGAATATTTTTTACTTTCTGACTGGCATAGATACAAAAGGGAAAGACAGGACTTATTAGTATGGACAGGTTAGATCTTGAAAGAAAAATTTGAAACTGTGACTATGTTTACCTTAGGTTATTAAATGGATCATCCTGGTTATATACATTTATAATAGATTTGAGAATAGAGCATATGCTCTTAAAAGAGGATAAATTGGAAAGTGTGTATATTACATCAATGTTGAAAAGTTAATTATAAGAATTCCCCTTTAGAAACTTTGCTGAGACTCTCTGTGGTAATTGGTCCAACTTTTCTTTGTTACTTTATTCTATTTTAGAAATATATCATCCTTTCTTTGAGGCTTTTTTTCCCCAATTCATTGAAAGGCAACATAACCGGGAAATTGGGTTCTTCTACTAAAGACACTTATCAAACAGACTGTTTCAAATTGCTTTGGCTTGGAGACAGAGATAGTCACTTTCAGTGAAAGTGCTATATATTTTAAAAGGAAATTCTCTTTTTTAAATCCTGATTGGAATTTGTTTCTGCAAACCTAGAGGATGTATACATAATTCAAAGTTGGCATCACTATTTTAATACTTTTTAAGACATTATTACAAGTATGTATACATGTACACAGTATTGACAAATATTTTGCTCCATCATTATTTTTTTTTTCATTTCCATGTCTTAACTATTGTTTTTTTTAATTTTTTTTTTTATTTTTTAAATTCACATCCAAATTAGTTAGCATATAGTGCAACAATGATTTCAGGAGTAGATTCCTTAGTGTCCCTTAACCATTTAGACCATCCGCCCTCCCACAACCCCTCCAGTAACTCTCAGTTTGTTCTCCATATTTACGAGTCTCTTCTGTTTTGTCTCCCTCCCTGTTTTTATATTATTTTTGTCTCCCTTCCCTTATGTTCATCTGTTTTGTCTCTTAAAGTCCTCATATGAGTGAAGTCATACGATTTTTGTCTTTCTCTAATTTCTCTTAGCATAATACCCTCCAGTTCCATCCACGTAGTTGCAAATGGCAAGATTTCATTCTTTTTTGATTGCCGAGTAATACTCCATTGTACATATATACACATCTTCTTTATCCATTCATCATCCATCGATGGACCTTTTGGCTCTTTCCATACTTTAGCTATTGTGGATAGTGTTGCTATAAACATGGGGGTGTATGTGCCCCTCCGAAATAGCACACCTGTATCCTGTGGATAAATACCTAGTAGTACAATTGCTGGGTCATAGCGTAGTTCTATTTTTAGTTTTTTGAGGAACCTCCATACTGTTTTCCAGAGTGGCTGCACCAGCTTGGCATTCCCAACTCCATCATTATTTATCATCAAATTACTTTCAGACTGAGCAAGGGGCTTTCTTCTAAGGACACATATACAGTATTTATTCTGTTCCCTCTAAAGATAAGTCCCAGGTAGAAATATGTATAAATTATGTTTCTAAATTCATCTTAATAACTCCCCATCTCAAATCAAAGATTTGATAACAAATCATAACTTTATTCATGGAACGAATGGCTTAGTATTAAGAGTATAAATTTGAGTAGAATGAACTTTCACTTTACCAAAATGAACTCAACTCTATATAAGAGCTCCTAGAGTTTATCTTTCTATTTTATTTTACTTTATTTTAAAATGTTGATACATCTTTTATATTCTCAGTGGGAGTGTTGGTGTGAGTTACTTGTCTGTCATGATAAAAGCAGGAGTCCTTCAGCTTAATTTCTTTAAACATCCCCTCCCCTATTTCTCTGCTCTTGTATCAACAGGTTGATTTATGTTTTGAGTTGATTTTCTAATTTTATTATCGTTTCTCTTAGTCTTTTAAATCTTACTGTAGTTACCAAAGACATTCCACAATTTTCTTTCTCAAACTTTTTATCCATTTTCTCATTCATTTTCCCTCCCTTTCTCTCTCCACATATGCAATATGCACACACACTTCTGTGCATAATTTTCTAATTTTTGAAGTTTTAATTGTTTATATGTATTCCCTTTACATAGACTTTTTTTATTTCTTAGAGGTAATATCTTCTCTCCACTTCATGAGGACAATGATTTTCAGTTTTCTTTGTTATCCTGATGAGGTATAGCTTATAAACAATGAAATGTACACATTTTGAGTTTGCATTTTAAGCACAATGAATTTTAGTAAATATATACTTGTGTAATCACCAGCTCAGTCATGATACAGAACATTGCCATCACTCCAGAAGGTTCCTTCATACTGCTTGCAGTCATTTCTCCACACCTCCATGCTCAAACACAAACCTGATCTTTTCATTGTATGAATATAAATATAAATGAATAGGAGTATGATATAAATCCACTTATGCACTTACTGATGGATAACATTCAAGTTCTTTCCAGCCTGGACCTATTATGCATAAAGTAAGTAGAATCATTCTTGCACACCTTTTATAGATATCTGTGTTCATTTCTTATATAAATACTAAGTCATTGAAGTGCTAGGTCATAGGGTGGGTAAGTGTATGTTTAATTTTATGAGAAATTGAAAGACTTTTGCAACTGAGTTTTATCGTTTCATATTCACACCTGTAATGCATGAAAATTCCAGTTGAATCACATTCTTCCCACCATTTGGTATCATCAAATTTTTATTTTTTGTCTCTGTATTTCAATTAGGTGTAAAGTAGTATCATATTATGGTTATAATTTGAATTTTCTTGATAATCAAAAATGTGGAGTATATTTCCATGTGCTTCTTCATCATAATGTCTTTTGTGAAGTGAGTATTCATGTCTTTTCCCATTTGTTAAAAAATGTTTGGTTGTTTAACTGCTTAACATTTCCGGCATACAAGTTCTTTTGCAGATATGTATTTAGAAAATATTTTTCCATTTTGTATTTTTCTTATTTATTTATCTGAGTCCCTTAAAAAGCATAAGCTTTTCAGTTCATTAAGTCTAATTTATCAATTTTTCCATTTATAGTTATATTTTTCCAGTCTGTCAAGGAATCTTTACGTAAAATCATAAAGATTTTTTCTCATGTGTTTTTCTAGAAGTTTTAATTTTAAGTTTTCGTTTTAACTTACATATTTAGGTCCATGTTTCCTTTCAAGTAATTTCTAGATCCAGTAGGGATGAGAGTACATTTTTCTCCATATGTGTACTCTGTTGTTGCAACACTTTTGGTTAAAAATACTACTCCTTCCTATTATTTTTGTTTCCCTTCCCTTATGTTCATCTGTTTTGTCTCTTAAAGTCCTCAAGAGTGGAGTCATATGATTTTTGTCTTTCTCTGACTGACTAATTTCACTTAACATAATACCCTCCAGTTCCATCCATGTAGTTGCAAATGGCAAGATTTCATTCTTTTTGATTGCCGAGTAATACTCCATTGTATATATATACCACATCTTCTTTATCCATTCATCCATTGATGGACATTTGGCTCTTTCCATACTTTGGGTATTGTTGATAGTGCTGCTGTAAACATGGGGGTGCATGTGTCCCTTCGAAGCAGGGAGGGGGACAAAACAGAAGACACTTATAAATATGGAGAACAAACTGAGGGTTACAGAAGGGGTTGTGGGAGGAGGGATGGGTTAAATGGGTCAGAGGCACTAAGGAATCTACTCCTGAAATCATTGTTGCACTATATGCTAACTAATTTGGATGCAAATTAAAAAAAAAAAAAAACAAAACTACTCTTTCTCCACTGAATTACCTTGAGGATTTTTTCAAAATAAATTGACAATGTATGTGGACAATTTCTGGATTCTCCATTGTGTTCCATTAACCCGTACGTTTATCCTGCTGTCCTGATGTCAGTACCACACTGTCACAATTTGTGTAGTTGTAGAGCTGCAGGAGGTCTTCAAGTCACGTGCTACAAGCCCTCCAAATTGTACTTCCTGCCCCCCCCCCACCAAGTTATTTAAGCTCTTCAAGATCCTTTGCATTTCCAAATAAATTTTAGAATCCTGGCAGTTTCTAGAAACAATAATAACAAAAGTAACTGTTTGAGGTTTTGATTAGAATTGCATTTAATCTATAGATCAATATGGGGACAATGGACATAACCAGAATATTAACACTTCTAACACATGACAACTCATCTTCCAGTATGTGACAATATTGATTCTTCCAATACATGGTATATCTCAACACTTGGGTTTATATGATCACTAAAGTGAAAATATTTCCTGGGGTGCCTGGGTGGCTCAGTCCATTAAACATCCAACTCCTGATTTCAGCTCAGATCATGATCTCCCTAATCGTGGGATCGAGCCCCACATCGGGCTCTGCACTGTTAGACAGTACAGCTTGGGATTTTCTCTCTCTTCCTCTCGTTGTGCTCCTCCCCCATTCGTGTGCACATTCTCTCTCTCTCTCTCTCTCTCTCTCTCTCTCTCAATAAATAAATATTTAAAATGTATATTTTCTAATTTTCTTGCCCAACAAATTTTATTAGAAGTGGAGTTAATATAACTTCCAAATATTGGGAGATTTTCAAGGTTTTAATTTCTTGTCAGAAATCTATTCTGCTATATTTAAATCACTTGAAATTTGTTAAGACATTTTATGGTCCAAGATACAATGCACTATCTTAATTAACATTCCACGTGCACTTGAAAAAATACATATTCTATGGTTACTACATGTAGCACTCTGTAAATATCAATTAAGTGAAATTGGCTGCTAGTTTTGATCAGAACCTGCTGGATTTTTTGTTTACCTGTTTTATCAAATACTGAGAGAAGTATCTTAAAATCATGAACCATATTAATCACTTTGTCTATTTTTCTCTTCTTTTTTTGCTGGGGGATAATTTTAATTGATACTTATGAAGCTATATGTTTTTTGAATTTATACCTAGGAGTGTTAGGCCTCCTTGATGACTTGTTTCTTTATTTTTTCAAAAACAAATGATTCTCCTAACATAGTTGCAACTTTTGAATGAAACCACTAACTCTTAAAAATCATCAGGGAAACACAAATCAAAACTACACTCAGATATCACCTCACGCCAGTCATAGTGGCTAAAATGAACAAATCAGAAAACTATAGATGCTGGAGAGGATGTGGAGAAACAGGAACCCTCTTGCACTGTTGGTGGGAATGCAAACTGGTGCAGCCGCTCTGGAAAACAGTATGGAGGTTCCTCAAAAAATTAAAAACAAATCTACCCTATGACCCAGCAATAGCACTGCTAGGAATTTACCCAAGGGATACAAGAGTGCTGATGCATAGGGACACTTGTACCCCAATGTTTATAGCAGCACTTTCAACAAGTGTTGAGAGGATTATGTTAAGTGAAATAAGTCATACAGAGAAAGACAGATATCATATGTTTTCACACTTATGTGGATCCTGAGAAACTTAACAGAAGACCATGGGGGAGGGGAAGGGGAAAAAAAAGTTAGAGAGGGAGGGAGCCAAACCAGAAGAGACTCTTAAAAACTGAGAACAGTCTGAGGTTGATGGGGGGTGGGAGGGGAGGGTGGCTGATCGGTATTGACACCTGTTGGGATGAGCATTGGTTGTTGTATGGAAACCAATTTGACAATAAATTTCATATTAAAAATAAATAAATAAATAAATAAAAATACAAGCAACACATGTCCAGTTAATCATACAAGCTCCCTCTAGATTGTTTTCAGAAAGGTCACAGTTCTAAAATATTAATTTAAGCTTTCATTAAATCTCTAAGTAGAATGAGTCCATAAAGTAAGACTCTTTACAATAATAGCTAAGTAAATACGACCTTAATTCTTTGTGGCAAAACCATAACCTTGTATTAATAGAGATATTATTTTGGTACTTATTCTATTTATATAGCAGTAAGAAATTATTTTTAAAATTCTATACATACCGGAGCACTTGAGTGGCTCAGTCGGTTAAGTGTCCGACTTCAAGTCAGGTCATGATCTCACAGTTTGTGAGTTTGAGCCCCAGGTCAGGCTCTGTGCTGACAGCTCAGAGCCTGGAGCCTGCTTTGGATTCTGTGTCTCCCTCTCTCTCTGCTACTCCCTCATTCTTGATCTGTCTCTGTCTCAAAAATAAATAAACATAAAAAAAATTTTAAATACTATACATATCCAGTTGAACATTGGGAAGCCTTTATGTTTTTATAATTTTATTTAGATCTAGTCAATATTTCTCCTTATATTTTGACCTACTTTCAAGGAGCTGGGGATTTGCTTCTGTAGCACATGCAAAGTCCTTCTTTACCTCTGATAACATAGCTTGTGTGATATCAATATAGACATATGTCCTTTTTTATGCTTATTGTTTGCATGTTATATCTTTTGTATTCTGATTACTTCTGAACCTATATTTAAAGCACATCTCTAACAGATATTATATAGTTGTATTTTTCTTCTAATACTGACAAGTCCAATCCTTAAAATTGGAATGTATAGTCCATAAATATTTAATTTAATCATTGATATTATAGGGCTTACTGGTCACTAAAGCTGGTTTATTTTCTTCTATCTTTAATTCTCCATTTTTTTTTCAATTAGATCATTATATAAATTGAATTAGTAGGTTGCATAATTTCTATTGATATATCATCAAGTTGACTTTCCATTTTTAAAAACCTCTAATCCAATCTGCTATAGCGCCTACTGTGAACTTTCACTTCAGGTCCTGCAACACTCTTAACTTATTATTTTAATTTTGCTGTATTTTGTAAATTCCTCTGCTATGGTTTTCTATGTGGTTACTCATTAAGGCCATATTTTTCTTTAGTCATTGTATGTATTTACAATACTGGCTTTTAAACTTGTCTGCTAAATCTAATATCTAGAACATCTTGGTGACTGTTTCTATTTATTACAGTTTTTCTTGGTTATGAATCATAATTTCTTATTTATCTAGATATCTAGTATTTTTAAATTACATAATGGACATTATAATTATTACATTACATAGACACTGCATTCTGTTTTCTTTCTCTGCACAGTATTGTTTTGGGTTTTATTTCCCCCTAGGCAATGAGTAGCTTGAACATGAGGAGATTGGTTTTATGCGTTGTTAGGGTAGATTTGTAGAAAGCACAAGGTGTTTACCAAGCTTCTCTAATGTGTTAGGTCTCAAGCTCCAAGTTCTTGTTGCCCCACATATCTTGCTGTGGCTGTGTTTTAGGATTTAGGGGGTGTCTAAAGTAGGTTGGATGCTAGGGCATGTGCCTTATTCCTAAGACATGTTCTTTCTGGTGTCTCAATTAAATGCTCAGGTATTCCAAAGGTCTCTCTACTCTCCTTGTGCTGGAACTCAAATGTCTGCACCACACATTAACTTATATCTGTCTTGTTCTATTCTCAACCCAGGAGCTTCTGGTAACTTCATATGACCTTGCCTGGAAAAACTACAGTTCTGTCTCAGCCAAGGACCCTTAGGGACAGTCACACAGATTTGTGCTTTCTCATATCCCTCAGTCTCCCCATTGCTTAGCTACTCCCTCTCTAATGATTGCAAACTCTAGCTGCTTTAGCAGTCAAGATTCCAATCTCTGCTTTCTCAGCTCAGAATGCTTTCCTTGAGTCTTTGTTTCGACTTCACAACTAGGAAATTGTCCCTAAAAAGGGAGCTGGGATAAATGTAGGGTTTACTCGCAAGTGCCCTTCACTCAGAGAATATAGTTTGGAGAGTGTGTTCTCCCGTGCTTGAAAATAATTGTCTCATGGGGCACCTGGGTGGCTCAGTCAGTTAAGCATCCAACTTGGGCTCAGGTCATGATCCCACAGTTCATGGGTTTGAGCCCCATGTCGGGCTCTGTGCTGACAGCTCAGGACCTGGATCCTGCTTTGGATTCTGTGTCTCCCTCTCTCTCTGCTCCTACCCCGCTCACACTCTGTGTCTCTCAGTCTCGAATATAAAAAATAAATAAATAAATAAATAAATAAATAAGTGTCTCCGATGCAAAGTTATTAAATAATCTATCGATTGGGAAAAGATATGTGTAGTATTTAGCAATGAAAAGTTTTGAGAAAGACTGTAAGGAAAGCAAGCTTTACACAGTACTAGCGGAGTCACAGTTCAGAAGAGTTTTCAGTAGTATGTAGTCATTTTGAAGAGCACAATCTACAAGCAAGTAATTCTAGAGAAACTCTGTAGTCACGTGATAAAGGTTATGTATAAAGATATTCATTGTGCTTTCGTATTTAAGAGTAAATAAATGAGGCAGTTTGATTGCTCTTCAGTAGGATGAATAAATGCAATAGCTTAGGCATACAATAGTTTATCAGCACTAAATTAATCAACATAAAGATTTAATATTTTTTAAAGATCTTAAAACAACTCTCCATTCCTAAAAATGAGTTGGTCACTGTAATGCAGGTTAAAATGAATGAATTAGATTTAGATATTCTAACAGAGATAAATATTGAGGGTAAAATCCAGTTGCAAACATGCACACCCACTGTGATCCTATTAATGTAACATTGAAAACACATAAAACAATAGAACGTATTGTCATAAATACATAGGAGTGATATACACTCACTTTGAAGGACATAGAGGAGCTATGGGGAATAAGTGGGATTTGGGTATGTGAATGACTTTTTTTTTTCCTTGATAGGAAAATTCTGAAACAAGCAAAAGAACAAATCATGGTAAAGCTTTGGACGCATATGGCACAATTGTGTTAAGAGATCGGCCGCATTATTTTGAGCATGTCACACCATGATTTTCAGTTGAACTGATAAGCAAAATCTATCTATGGAAGAAACATGGTGGAGAAATAAAAGGAGGGCTATCTTTTCTCATGCTCCTGTAAGGAAAAGCCTCAACAATCAGTGAATAGTGCATTTGGAATGGGATTTCAACCTTTAATTCACCAAATTTATAAATTAGTAAGTCTTAATGTAGAAGGCTTGGTAACACAATTTTGCTTCTTGGAAGGGGGAGCTTTAGCTTCATTATCCCAGCTAATAGTGATGTGCTGTGTTACATGCTTACAATAAAGGTAATTAAAACTACTATACCTTAGAAGTGTGAGAATTTCATGAACTTTACTAAACAATTTTAAATAGAAACAAACCCCACATATGCTATTCTGACATATCTAAGGATGATATTTATATTTACATGATGACATGACTCTAATTAAAAAGATTTCTCATAAGTAAAGAAAAGGTTCTCCTTCTATGAATGGACTGTATTCCTAAACATCTGTCTTTAGAGTGGGGCTCAGCAAACTTTTCCCCTAAAGGGCCAGGTAGTAAATATTTTAGACTTTGAAGACTATATCGTCTTTGCTGGAAATTCTCAACTCTTCTGTGTTCATGTGAAAGCATCCATAGGTAATGCCTAAATAAATGGGCATGTTTTTGTCCCAATACAACTTTGTTTGCAGAAATAGACAACAATGCAGATTTGGCCTCCAAGTCATAGTATGCCAACATTTCCTCTAGATTGTTTTGATTCTTCCAATATAATAGCTAAATGTTTAATAATTTTGTCAATAGCTTTGTGTATCTTCCTTGCCTGTTGTTTTTTTATGGTTCTCTGCTACATAAAAGTTAGATAACTTGAGATCTGCAAAAATGAGATGCTTATTTGGACTGTGAAAGGTATGAGATTATTGATCAGTGATGAACTTTATTTTGGTGGTTTTTCCTCCTTTGAATAAATTCCATGATTCCCTGTTAGTTTCTCATATGGTACAGCTGTGGGTGTCCCCAGTGCTATACTGCTGAGGAGGCTTGGAAAGTTAGTACACATTCGGAGCTTATAAAGTCTTTCTGATTAACATTTTTTTCACTGAATCAGGCTTGAATCCCTTCTTTCTCTCAACTTCCTATGGCATTCTTAATGTTGTTTATCAATAAAATCCCACAAGACTTTGCAAAACAAACAAATAAACAAGCAATGGCTTCTGACTCACTTACACCTGCATTTATAAAGGTTATAATTATAGAAGAGATCAACCCTTGTAGGAATAACCAACAGGGTTCAAAATAGCTGGAGAAATTTGATAAGACATTTTATGGTTTGTTACTGGAAGAAAGCAAGATATTAAAAGGGTGTAGCTTATTCCAAATTATGTCTGTTTCTTAAACACAGATGAACACGAAGCACTTCCTGAAAAAAAATTCTTGCATATTAAGCAAATAAAGGGCATAAATTTCACCTTAAAAGTGATTATTACTGTTGTTTTCATTTATATACTACAAGAGTTGTGTGGTTTTAATTTCATATTAAAAAGGGTGAAGTAGACAGTTAAGAGCCCCAAAGTGATGGTAAAGTTCTGCAAGGGTGCATCTTTTTTAATGTTTATTTATTCATTTTTGAGAGAGAGCAGGGGAGGAGCAGAGCAAGAGAGAGAGAGAGAGAGAAAGAAAGAATCCCAAGCAGGCTCTGCACTGTCAGCATAAGAGCCCGATGCAGGGCTCGATCTCACGAAACCCGAGATCATGACCTGAGCCGAAGTCAGATGCTTAACCGACTGAGCTACCCAGGCACCCCTGCAGGTGTGCATTTTAATCAGGTATTAATTAGATAGTGGATAAGACACATAAATAGGAAGTACTGAGGGCAATCATGGAGTTTTTAAAGAAGAAATGGTGAAAGACTAAGTGGCACCCTAATTTTCCTTTCTGTATTTTTTGTCACTGTAATGCTTAGTATTAAGATAAACTGTATGCTGTGCTCTGGGAAAAAAAGAAAAACATTTTTTCCTAAATTTAATTTAAATATTTACATTTTTGCTGACTTGGGTAATGTCTTGGTGTCAAGAAAAAGTAACAAAAAAAGACTTATTTAAAGGCAATTTCTTCTTTTTAATATAACATTTCACTGTCTTAAAACAGAAAGTTAAAGGAAATAATGTCTCCATGAATGCCTGTTTAGTAATCATACATTCAAATATGCTTGTCGGAATTCTGGTTGAATTAAGTGGCACATGAATAGTATTATACAAAATATCATGGAATTCCTGGGGCAAAAATCTTCATGAATTTATCTAGTAGGACAGTTCAGTGCCATTGAGAAATAGACACCATGATAGGACCAGAAGGGTCAGATATTTAATGATGGGCATGCCTGAATGAGTGAATGAATAAGTGAGTGACTGAATGAGTGGGTAAAAGAAAGAGATAATGAAAGAAGCAGAGGGAGAGAGGATGGGAGGATGAGAATGAGGGAGAGAGCGAAAGAGAGAGAGTAAAAGAGAGGAATGGTGGAAGGAGATGGGGGATGGGGCAGAAGTCAGTAGGCAGAGCCTCCAGGCCAAGATGCAGGGCTGAAATCTGTGAAAAGAGAAAGGGAAAAATTAGGTATGAAAGCTTCAGAAGGCAATGAAGTTCCGAGAAAGTCTCAGCCAAGCTAAAAGGGAGTTCTCAAGCGCAGGTTGGTTTTTGGAAGAGCCCCCACATCAAGCAGGAGTGGATGGGCTCTAGAACATCCAACATGACCAGCCATTGGCTTGGACCTATGGGAACCATGTCTATGGTGTGAGTGGTGAATGATCCAGAGTTGTCACAAACAAGGCCACCTCATAAAAATTCTACCTCTTCAAACAGATCTTCATAGGATATAAGCGATTTTAGCTGTCAGAAGTACTGTCTATGCAGATTAACATATTTTTAAGGAAATATATTTTAGTATTTACATTTATACAATTCAGCCACTGATAGGAATATAATCTCAGTACCAAGGATAGTTCTTGAAGTATGATAGCTGTCCAATATAAGTGTGAGAATAAATGTATGAAGTTTCTCATATTTCTTATTTTAGAAAGCTCTTCAATTTATCACTTTCATTCTCTTTCCGCTTCATCCCTACTGCCTGAATAAACTTTCCTTTTTGATTTAGTTATGATCTTCATCTTATGATCATTAAGAGTATGTTATCTACACTCTTTTTAAATCCCATGAAGTGTGTGTTACAAGCAATACCCAGTTGTAACAGTGATTAAACTCATTGGCCCTAAACCAGGCTACCTAAGATCAATGCATGGCTTCAAGATTTTCTAGCTGTGGGCACTTTGGCAAGCCAATTAACCTCTCCCTGCCTTAGTTTTTTTGTTGGCTAAATTGAAATTGTAATACTATCTAATCATGGAATAGTTATGAAGATTAAAAACAGTATGTTAAAATATTTAGAGCAGTGTCTGATAAATCGTAAGTAGTGCTCAGAAAAGTAAGCCAGTATTAATCATGTCATCATTATTAACATGGATCACAAGCTATCCTATATGATTAATACAGCAGTAGAAATGTCTGCGCTAGTGGAAAAAGATTTGATAAGGGTGCTGTAACCAGTTCAGCAATTGAGCAAATGTATCATATCAAATGAAAATTTAGTACAAAAGGCTGGAAACAGGGAGGACCTGGATGTAGCAAGAAAGGCAATATATAGTAAAAACATAATAATAATAATAATAATAATAAAGAATTGAACACATGTCTGATGTAAAGTTATGTTCAAAAGGCTCCAGTCACATCAATACCCTCAGATGCAAGCTTGATATAGAAACTGCTATAGCTAATGCTCATGGACACAAACCTGATGATAATGCACCCCTATACTCAAGTCTGCCTTGGCCAATATTAATCTCCTTGGCATTTGTATAACTCTACTTCAGAACGGGCAACTTGGTTAAGATAGTCTTCCAAGTTTCATGATTGACTTTCGAAGGGTTTTTGCCTGTCCCTTGTACCATAGTTCAATAGGCCTAGCCATAAAAATAAGATAGAGCCCTATCTCCTAAATATTTTGGAAATATTCACTTAAGCTTGAGACATATGCTGGCATCTCTAGCTTAACATTATTATATAAGCCAATCACCAAATAATCAGTTATTTCATTCATTCATTCATTCATTCATTCATTCATGTCTTGCATGCATGCAACAAATAGATAACCTCTCTATTTCAGGCACAGCAGTGAAAAAAATAATGATGAAAAACAGGGACAGGAAGCATATTAAGTTCATGTTTTTATGAATTTTATAGTATTGTAGCAGGGAGTTAAACCTATTTCAGATCAATTTCTTTTCTCCAACAATTACCATCTGTAACCATCTCCCTAGATCCTTCGGTTAACTGATAGAGAAGTAGCATATAGATCCTATAGGTGTTGCAATGACTGGATTAAATAGTAATGGATGTCAATAACATAAATTGACTAAACAGTCACACCAATTATCTGAAGGGTATCTGCTATACACCAAAACAATGGGAAATTCTCAATATGTTAACAACTGGAAACATGGTAAAATCAAGAATGAGATGTGGAAGGATAATATCATATTTCTTATTTACAAGAAAAACGTACTTGTTCTTAACTTTTAATTTATTGATAGCTTTTTATCTGATAGCGTAAAGAGCAAAAAAAATTTAAATTATAACTTCCATGTGTACTCAAATTTAGAGCAAAATATTATGAAATTCACTATTTCATTTAAACACAAAAAACCCAGGAATGTAAACAGGGCAACTGCTATTAATTATCTCCATTTTGCAAGTTAGGAAATGGAAACCCAGGTTAAACGGTTTAAGCTTACATGGCTAAAAAATAAGAGTTTTGTTGTTTTTTTTTTTAAACCCAGATTTCCCCAGAGCCTATGTTCCTTCCATGTGTCCCTGAAGCAGAATCAAAATTCATTTCCCCATGATGTGATCCTGTTTTCTGACTAGGTCGATGTTATTAACTTTTCATTTACTCTACCTAACTTGCAAACTCATAATTCCTTTTACAGTGGAAATAATTGAAAATTTGGTATTTTAAATAATACCCCATCTTACACACATTTCATTTTATGTAGTTCACTACATGAAGCCTGTGATATTAAGAAAATGTAATAATGGAAACTTGCACATGTTCCAGATCCTGTCAGCAAACATTTTCTGTCTGCCTTCTTAAGAATCATGCTCAAAGTTGTGGAAGAGTCACACAATAGCAAACCATGATTTCTTTTTTTTTTTTTTAATGCTTATTTATTTTTGAGAGAGAGGGAGAGAGCAGGGGAGGGGCAGAGAGAGAGGGGGACAGAGGACCCAAAGCAGGCTCTGCACACTGACAGCAGAGAGACCCATGCGGGGCTTGAACTCACAAACTGTAGGATCATGACCCTAGCCAAAGTCAGATGCTCAATCGACTGAGCCACCCAGGTACCCCAAAAGCCATGGTTTCTGCCTTAAGTTGCTTATGCCCAACTAGTGAAACAATCCATAAATACAAATAATGATAATACAAGGTGCAATGAAGTAAAGGAATTATGGACAAGGTCTTATGAGATCACAGAGTGAGGAGAAAATGCTTTCCTTTGAGACAATTTGTTTAGAAATGTTTAATCATACAAGAGGTAACACATACCTGGGCTAAATTGCCTCGGGACGGGTAGAGACGAAGGTGAAGATATTTCAGTAAACAAGAGATCAAAAACACAGCAAGGGGGAAGAAATTAACAATAAGTTCTGATTTGGGGTGCAATATCATATGCATGAGTGGACACGGTGAAAAGAAGGGTGGCTGTTCTGAGACCAGACTTTGGATAACATGCTAACTATACCGGAGAGTTGTATACCTTGTCCTGCATAGAGTTAGGGTCAGGGAGGGTACTGGGCAAAGGAATAACAACCTCAAAGACATCTCTTAGGAAGAGTGCACTGAGGGCAATATGAAAGAGGTTAATAGAGAAGGGATCAGGGACAGAGATGAAAGTAACATCAGTCTCATGCAAATGTCCAAGTAATTGCTTAAGAAGACCGTGAGCTTTATGGACTAGACATGAAGGGGTTGTGATGGATAAGAGAAGTATTTCAAAACTAAAATCAATAGACCTTGGAAGATAATTAGATACGAGAGACAGAAACACATCACTCATTTCTTTCACCCTGCACTTGTCCTTCGGATGCTTCTTGTCCATTTCTTGCCAAACAGTGATCTAATATCTAGCATGAGGAGAGAGACACACAATCTTCTGCAGGAAAGAGACTCTTCAACAGAGCATTACAGTGCAGAGTGATCACTGCACTGTCAGGCACAAGTGTGGGATGCAAGTTATCTAGTGTGGCCCCACGTGGAGATAACCGGCACCGTGGTTTGATCTGAACAACTGCAGACCATGATGCCATTAGTAAAAACGAAGAAGACAGGAAGGGAGGAACACGTTTTGGAAGACATGATGAGGAGGTTCATTTATATGTTGGAAGGCATCCTCAGACCAACTATGGATGGTTACATTAAGATGCCATACAACCGATACCTGTGACGAAGAACATTTCTTCCAAACTCAGGCACATTTGAAAATATTTTAATGCAAGCAAAGACAATTGTAACACAACCTCATATGCATCTAAACTCTTTTCATAAATATTACCATTAAAAAAACAGCCTTTTCAGAGAGCTTTCTAGTACCAAAACTAGTTCCATTATTAAAAATACGAAGAACTTCTGATCTAATTTTTAAATGCGACAGACATCCTAGCATTATCTGGCTTTTTTTTTTTTTTACAAGCTGTGCTTTTGGATTTCAAAATCTAAGGCAAAAAAAGAAAAAAAAAACTGAATATATGCTGGTTAGTCTCTGGCAGTTGCTTTTTCAGTTGATTGTTTGAAAGAGAATTAAAGTCTCAGGAGAAGAAATGTAGATTCTCTGAGTACTCAGCGGCTCTCTGCAGCACTGTGTGCTAATCCCTTTCACCCAAGATAACACCAAGCCTAAGTTAAAATCTCACTCCATTTAGAGCCTCACACTTCAGAAGGAAACAAGGCTTTCCAGACATTTAGAAACAGAATCCAAAATTTTGAGAGTTATCAGAGAAGTATGTACTTAGCCATCCACCATGTAAGAAATTGTGCAATCCAATGTAAAAATAAAAATATTGTGATGTGCTTGGTAAAATAAAAAGAGACTAATTGATAATTGTGCTCCCTCAAAAGTGATGGCGTCATGAGTATATCCTATCAATGAATAACTGATACTACAAATCAACAAATGAAGATGCAATTCATACATTTCTCGTAAACCAAGCAAATTAATAAACCAAGCTAATTAGCCAAGCAAATTGTGCTTTATCCTATAGATTTTAAAGATTGCTTGTATATTTTCCTATAATAGCCACATGATTAAGAAGAAAATCTGTATTTCACTCTGAATTATTACATCCAAATCCATTTCCTTTTACCCCAGTGAGTAATTTACTTATAGGATTATGGACTTCTTAGCCATTCAAAGTGTGAATGAATGAATGCAAACAGGCCGCAAGCTTCTGTCATGCGAAATCCACACAAGATCAAAAAAGAAATTCATCATTCAAAAGTTCTATCTAGTTAGCACTCAGAAAATGGATAAGGGTTTTCGTAAATTTTCTCTGCCTTTTGATTTCGGAACAACAACAACAACAAAAACAAAAAACAAAAACAAACAAACAAACAAAACACCCTGCTGTTTTATCTTCTTTTGTGTCCAGGTTCCAGGCTTATATTTCGGTGGCTTTATACATCACCATCCTCTGCAAAACTCCCCTCCTTCTCTTGACTCTAATTAACCCATGCCCATCACGCATTTCAAAATGAGATTCAATACCATCTCCCTAAATATTTTTGATGATTTCTTCTCTCTTCTCTTGTATTCATATTAGTTCTTCAAATCACATGCAACATATTTTTTAAAAGTGATAAGAAAAGAACTGGCTCCCTTTTCTGTTTAATTTATATCATTTATGCCATGAGAGGTACCCAATATGTAAAGTTCAATTTCATTCATTGCTAAAGAAATTACTAAACAAACAAACTGAAGGCCAAGTGTGGTCATAATGCCAGAAATTAAAATTAAATGAAGATCTGTTTTTGAAAAATTTGCAGAGTCTATTCATTCCACAATTATTCATTTAATAATTATATTACCAAACACTTTGCTAAGTATTTCGGATATTTTGTATGGAGTATTTGCCTTTAAGTATTTCACACAGAAGGATACATACGTAAAAATTAAAGCATAATTCATTACAAGTAAATATAATGTGCGATCCCAAATTGGATTCTGTCCAGAAAAAGAAAATTAATGGAACTGGTAAAATTTGAAAAAGGCCTGTATTTAGTTAATAGTATTGCATCCGTATTAATTTCCTGGTTGAGATCATTGTACTGGAGTTATGTAAGCTATTAACATGAGAGGAAGGTGAATAAAGGGTACTTAGGACTTATCTGTACTATTTGTGCAAACATTATTTCAAAATTAAGAGTTTTTCTAAACTATGTAAAATATAGCATGAGATTACCCCAGAAATACCCATATCATGATAAATTGAAGCGGCATTCCTTTTTAAGAAAGGTTTTAGTGTTCAACTCTAGGGTCTTTGGTTTGCAGACAATTCACAGGTATCAGCTTCTTTAGGATACGGCTCAGCTGCAGAGAGCGCCCCCTACCTGAGCCTCAGCCTTCCAACCACATCCATATCTGGTAACTGAGTAAAGCCAGAGGAGCACAAAGGCTTGGCCATTTCTGTTCAACAGAGGACATACTCTCTGACAAGCACTATTCCTTTAAAAATTATTTCCTGTGGCTTTGTTAAGCTTATCCCACAGGACTGCCTGGGTGGCTCCTCAGTCGGTTGAGCGTCCAACTGTGGCTCAGGTCATGATTTCATGGTCCGGGAGTTCAAGTCCCGCATCAGGCTCTGCGCTGGTGGCTCAGAGCCTGGAGCTTGCTTCAGATTCTGTGTCTCACTCTCTCTCTGCCCCTCCCTCACTTGCACTCTGTCTCTCTCTCTCTCTCTCCAAAATAAATAAAACATTAAATATATTATATATATATATTTATATGTCATTACATTATATATTAATGTATTATATTTTATTATATGTATTTTATATACATATATGTGTGTATATATACATGAATATATATACATATATGTATATATACATATAAATGTGTATGTATATATATATATACATATATATGTGTGTGTATATATACATATATATATATAAAGCCTACACCACAGTGTGTCTGCCTCCTTAGCCCATTACTGCTACTCCATACTTCCTTTCCCAGATGTCGATCCCCAGAAACATGTTGCAGCCCAGCTACACCTCAGTGTCTACTTTTGGGGAACCCAACCAGGGTTGCTAAAGGACTCGGACAACACAAATGATAGAGCAATTATAATACAGTCGATTTTATTTTAATGTGACACACACATTTCAGAAAAAGCATCACGCTGTGCGAAATTTGCACAATAAACCCCACAGGATTTATGAGGGAAAATAAGGTGAAAGGACAACACGCAAAATGTAAAGTGTCAGTAACACATTAAAAAAGGGTAAGAACCTAATAGAAAACTATTATCATTTATACATTTTAAGTAGCATATATACACTTAATATTAATATATAATATAATATATACTTATTATATTGTATATATTAAGTATACAAGAATATATACTTAATATATATGTGTATGTGTATAATACATACACGCCCACAAATTGGGCGCCCCAATTTGTGTTTTTAAAACAATCTTTTAAGAGACCTGACTCTGGGGCGCCTGGGTGGCGCAGTCGGTTAAGCGTCCGACTTCAGCCAGGTCACGATCTCGCGGTCCGTGAGTTCGAGCCCCGCATCAGGCTCTGGGCTGATGGCTCGGAGCCTGGAGCCTGTTTCCGATGATTCTGTGTCTCCCTCTCTCTCTGCCCCTCGCCCGTTCATGCTCTGTCTCTCTCTGTCCCAAAAATAAGTAAAAAACGTTGAAAAAAAATTTTTTTAAAAGAGACCTGACTCTACAAGACAATCAAAGCACACTTCAGACTGTATTTGATACATGGCAAATAAATCAGTAGTTCGTGAGGAAAAAAATACAGCTTTTCAGAAGAGGGAGAAGTTACCCTGCAACATGTGAAGACCCCAAATCATACCATTGTGACAACATGCTGGCTAATAATTTACAGTTAGTATATGTTATTAGTATTGTTTTGATTTAACCAATGTCAGTACAGGGAATATATGATATGTGAAATTCAAGCAAACATAAACATTTAATTTACTAATAATAATTAATTTAAAAGGTTAAATTGAAATTAAAATGTAGAATCCTAGCAAATAGATTATTATTCTTTCCTGTGAGTGATAGGAAATTTTAATTTATATACACACAACTAACAACATTGCTTCATTCATTTCATATTTATGGAGTGCCTGCCATAAACCAGGGACTGGTCTAGATGCTGGGAATAAGGCACTCAGCAAAATAAAATATTTGTCTCTTCTACTGCAGCTTATAATCTAGAGGAAAATAGAGAAAAACCTAAACATAAATTTTGTAAGACAGTGAAAGTGCTATTGAAAAAAATAATAATAAAACAAGGTAAGGCTTTAGAGAGTGATGAGGGTAATGGAGAGTTCACCGGAAGGGCCTCTTAGGAGTTTAAACTATTGCTACTCGGTAAAAGAAACCATTTTTTTTTTTCAGGTACAAAGATAAATTATTTTGGATCATTACTTTCTATAGAGCTAAGAGCAAAGTTTGTGTTTTTAGTGGGCAATTGTAGTTGTAGTCACCTTGCACCAAAATACGCTCCATTGAACAGCTAAACAAAATGCTCAACAGATTTCAAAATGCATGCTTTTAAAGGCATCAGAGACTGTGGAGGCAATGAGTGCTAGTGAACACGAACAAAACACATTTATGACCACCCCCCAGGACAAGAAACAGAAGAGTCCAGCACCTCAAACACCCCCATAGTGTACCCCAGTCATCCACACTCTGCCAAAGAACACCTTTCAAAAGCATTTACATGGGAGACCTTGTGGGCCAGGAGTATTAGAAGGAAATGCTTATTTGGAAACAGTTTCCTGACTTCATTGGGAATGAGCAGATCCAAAAGTGTCAGAGACCAAGGACAAGCACTTAATTGCCAGAGATATAATGGGCATTATTACTGTAATAAGACCAGGGACAGCATGGAAAAGAGAATCATCTGACCCACAGGGATCTCTGGCCATGGTGGATCAACCATGGGGTCCCTAGGAATGAAACAGATAAGTAACTTTTCATACACCTGGATCTGGGCAGCAGGAACCACAACAGACCTTCATCAAAGTCTTTGATCTGAAACTGTTAATAGACTTAGGCCCCTAAAATAACAAATCGTTTCAGGAAGAATCTTGGAATATCAATGACATACTCAAAATGTGGGCACATGCTGACTCTCTGCTCTATATGTCCCAAAGTGATGTGCAACTATTAACAAGATTCCTTCACACTCAGGAAATGGAAAGACCCACAAGCACATACATCAGAGACTGTTGAATATGGTTCAGTGCTAACACACTGTCGCCAGTTGAAACTAACTTGAATCAGCTTAAAAATGGACATTTGGCTTCTGAATCTTTTTGATAGTCCTACTGGAACCCCAGTTTATTTCCTACTTTTTTGTTCTAGTTTGAGTTCCCTTTTAATTCCTGAGTACATGGCTGGACTATATTTCTCTTGCAGGCAATTTTGGCCATGTAACTGAGTTCTGGCCAAGAAATGTGAGTATTTTATTTCAAGTCCTGAGCCATAAAACCCTCTGGTATAATCCTCTTTTCTTTTTCTTTCTCAAAATCCAAGCTGAGTCAAAAGAGAATCTAAAAAAAAAAAAAAAAGTCAAGGGCTACCTGGGTGTCTCAGGCAGTTGAATGCCCACTCTTGATTTCAGCTCAGGTCATGATCTCAGAATTTGTGAGTTCAAACCCCACATCAGACTCTGTGCTGACAGCTTAAAGCCTTCTTGGGATTCTCTCTCTGCCCCTCCCCTGATCATTCTCTCTCTCTCTCTCTCTCTCTCTCTCTCTCTCTCCTCTCTCCCTCTCTCTCTCTTTCTGTCTCTCAAAACAAATAAATAAACTTTTTTTAAAAAATAAAAGAGAGTCGAGTCATAGGGAGGAAAATGTCCAGATTCTAAGGTCTCTCAAGGGGAAGCCAGCTGGCTACTAACACCCACCCTGCACTGTGGCATGTATGAAAATAAACATTTACTGTGTAAAGCTGTAAGATTTGTAATTTGTGTACTGTAGCAGCTAGCATTACCTCATTGATAATCTACCTATTGCAATACAAATATCCAAGTAGAAGTCCTTGGATCGTTCTCTTTCCCTAACAAAAATAATGCAAAAGCAATACCACAATCGTAGAAGACACAGATTAGTGTCACCATTCTACTTTAAAATTCAAGTGTTATGTTATTATAATCTTTAACTTTTAAGTTTGCCCAATACGTAAGGGGGGCATATTTTGGAGACCGAGGATGGATGACCAGAAATTTAATCAGGTGCAACCGTTATTCTAGATCACACATAGTAACTGTGACTAGAACCCAGATATTCTGACTCCATAGCTCCAGTGCTCATTCACTCAATAGCCTTCTATCATCGTCCCCCATAATTCCTATGTTGAAATCTTAACCCCTATGTGATGTCAGTAGGAGGTAGGTCCTTTGGAAGGTTAGTAAGTCATGAGGGTGTAGACTTCATGAATGGGATCAGTGCCCCTATTAGAGACCCCAGAGAGCTCTCTTACTCTCTCTCTGCTATGTGAGGACACAATGAGGAAGTATCCTTCTGCAACCAGAGGTGGGACTTCACCAGAACACAACCATGCCAGCAGCCTGATCACAGACTTCCAGTCTTGAGGACCGTAAGAACTATATTTCTGTTGTTCATAAGCCACCTGGCCTATAGTACTTGGCTGTAGCAACCTGGGCTAGAACACCTTCAGAGCAAGAGTTTTATTAAGTTCAGAAGAACAGAATCAGAACTATACATACCAGCCTGGTTGATACTTTATATAAAAGATTACCTTCCTCGGTGTCCTGACTTTTAAAGGGAGAGAAGAGATTTGCTGGGTCCAAGATGAGAAAAAATCATACTATCTAAAAGCTTTCTGTAAAAGTCTACAATAAGACGTTATGATGATGATAATCTGTACCCATGTTTGAAAATTTAACAAGTTCCTCGATCCATATTGTCTATTGGGAAGTAGACTGGAGATTAGATACTAAGGGTAAAAATAGATACAGAGAGTTTTCAGGAGTGACTTGAGTGTGGAATGTAGACTCAAGTAACTTTTGCAACATTTAAAAAATGTGTTCCAAAAAGGTTGTTTTAGGTTAATTTTCTAAGTACATGATAAATACTATATTATACTACATTTTTATCTTACATACTTTTAGTGAGTAAAGAAGATATTTATATCTGAAAAAAGTAGAGATCTCAGAATAAATGTGGAAACATGGTCCAGTATTCTGTTATCTAAATAATAATGATAACTAATAAGCAATGCATGAATTTTGTCCCCTATAGATATTTCCTTGGGTGTTTTATAAGCCTGATACTAAGGACAAGGACATACTTCAAATATAGGGCATGCTTGTACAGTATAGCCAATTACCAGAGCGTACTGTCTCAGACATAGTTTAATAAACTAATAAATCTAATTTAAAGAAATAAAGTAGAAGTTCTCAGGACAATTTATTTTTTTTTAATTTTTATTTATTTCTGAGACAGAGAGAGACAGAGCATGAGTGGGGGAGGGGCAGACAGAGAGGGAGACACAGAATCTGAAGCAGGCTCCAGGCTCTGAGCTGTCAGCACAGAGCCAGATGCGGGGCTCGAACTCACAAACCGTGAGATCATGACCTGAGCCGAAGTCAGTCGCTCAACTGACTGAGCCACCCAGGAGCCCCATCTCAGGACAATTTAATGTCTAAATAGATACTTTGTGTTTGCACATGCAACTTTGTTCCTAAAATTCCACCAACTTTTTTACCACTGTATTTTAATTTTTTATGGTGCCACTTTGCATTACGGGGATGTCTTATCTCACCTTCTAGTTCCTAAATTCAATGAGATTGATATAGTAACCACACAAAGCCTGATGCCTTCCCCCACCTTGTATATATTCAATAAATATTTGTAGCTACTCAATACATAATTTCACTATTAAATAATTAGTATACTTCAAGGCCTACATCTATAAGTTCTCTCAAATCAACCTAAACTACAGGAATCTCCCTTCCTCATTTTCAGTGACATTTTAATATTTTTTTAAAAGATCACCACTGTCCTATAGATTTCTGAGGGTAATCTAATCCAGTTTGTTGTAAAGAAACCTACTTCTGTATATTGACAGACATAAAAAGTAAGAATGGATCAGTTTTGGAAACTGGTTAAACAAAGTTGAGCAAGTGTTTTGATAGGCACTTCTTGGTTATTTGAATTTACAGATATCAATTATAAATCTCTAAAACGGGAATAAAGTATGTATTGTTTTCCCAACCTATCTGACCTTCACCTAGTATTTCACAAAGCACATTGAGGTTGAAAGTACTGCAGTTTGTAAGACGTCCACAGACACATATCTCACTTCATTAAAAATAAATGTATATGGGGTGCCTGGGAGGCCCAGTGGTTTAAGCGTCAGACATTTGGTTTTGGCTCAGGTCATGATTTCACGGTTGGTGCGATCGAGCCTTGCACTGGGCTCTGCTCTGACAGCCTGGAGCCTGCTTGGGATTCTCTCTCTCTCCCTCTATCTCTGCCCCTCCCCTGCTTGCACTCTCTCTCCCTCTTAAAATAAAATTTTAAAAAACATTTAAAAATAAATAATATATGTTATATAGATAGCCTGATTTTATCTATATCTATATCTATATCTATATCTATGTAAGTATATACATATATATCCTGATTATATATCAGGAATGAGTATTACTATGTTCCCTAAATTTTGGTAAGAAACCTTGATCAACACGGTCTTTGAGTGAGCTGGGGTGGATGTTTTGAGGGCAGCTGGCCTGCAGCCTGCCCATCCCACCCCATCTCCCGTGGAAGCCTGAGCCCGCCATGCCTTACAGCTTTCTCCCTTTGTCTCATAATCATGTCCACCAATGAGAATGCTAACTCACTAGCCGCCAGCCTTAACAGATTCAAGAACAAGGGGAAAGACAGTCCAGATATGAGGCAGTGCGGAGGAGAATTTAACGTGGGGCTGAGGCGAGGTAAGAAGGATGACGAGATACTGTAAAGGAGAGATGTAAGCTCGTTTCCTGATGACGCTACTTCACTGCAGGAAAACCACAACACCCAGGACACTGTAAATTGGTCTGTTGATGACACTGATGACATTGTCAAAAGCATAAAGAGCAACCATTTGGAAATCGAGTCCTAGGCTACTCAAGCTAGAACCTGCTTTCTAGGGAAAAATAGCCCCCACAGACAACATAATCTGAGCTAGTTCGATTCCAAAATTTGTGTCTTTTTTGCCCAGAATTGACCGTAGTCCCATTCAGTTTGAATCTGCCTGGGCCCTCACTAACATTGCTTCCAGGACATCAGAAAAGACCAAGGCTGTGGTAGATGGAGGTGCTATCCCATCATTCATTTCTCTGTGGGCAACTCCTCATGCCTACATCAGTGAACAAGCTGTTTGGGCTCCAGGAAACCTCACAGGTGATGGTTCTGTTTTCCAAGACTTGGTTACCAAGGATGGCTGTTGGCTTTCCCTGCAGCTCCTAATATGTTATCTTCAGCATGTGGTTACTTAATTAGCTCTTTGGACACTTCCAAACATTTGTCACAACAAAAATCCTGCACCCCTGTTAGATGCTATTGAGCAGATTCTCCCTATCTTAGTTTGTCTTCTGCATCATGATGACCCAGAAGTAGTTATTAGCAGATAACCTGCTGGGCCATTTCCTACCTTACTGGTGATCCAAATTAATGGATTGAAATGCTTGTGCAAACAGGTGTTGTGCCACAACTGTGAAATTTCTAGGAGCTACTGCATTGCCCACTGTGACTCCTGCACTAAGAACCACAGGAAATATTGTCACGGAGACACATGAACAGACTCAGGGTGTAATAGATGCAAGAGCACTTGTTGTCTTTCCAAGTCTATTAATGAGTCCCAAAACTAATATTCAGAAGGAAGTTATGCGGACAATATCAATCATCACAGGTGGTTGTCAGGACCAGATAGAGCAGGTTGTGAATCATGGATTAGTCCCATTCTTCATTGGTGTTCTCTCTAAGGCAGATTTTAAGACACAAAAGAAACTGTATGGGCTTTGACTAACTATACAAGTGGCAGAAGCATTGAACGGATTGTAAACCTCATTCATGGTGACATAACCATTGATGAACCTTTTAACTGTAACAAATACCAAAAGTATTCTGTTTTTCTGGATGCAATTTCAAACATACTTCAGTGCCATAGACTCTGGGTCTAAAGTTCTCTCTTGTCTAGCAAAAGAGCAGGATGCAGGATGGAAAGCAAGAGATGGCTAATGTCCAGGAAAAGACAAGAGCCCCAAATAAGTGTTCTTACCCCATTTTTATCAGGATCAGAAGGCTTATAAACATGGCGATGGATATGCACAAAGGGACAATGAGTCTGTGAACATTAACTTGTGAATGTGAAGGAAAGGGGGTCTTGAGGATATTTGTGGTTAGGGGTTTAGGTCAATATAACACAAAATCCGGGCACTGGACAGTTGGGAGGAAGGTTGTTTACAGTGGACATGAAGCCGCACCTCTGTTTATCTTAGCCTAGGGGATGAGACAGGTAGGGGGAATAACCTCAGGGTTAATAAGGCACCTTTTCTTTTGTTAACTGTCTCTTCCCTGGGCTGCTTTGCCTGCAGCACAGCGGTCCATAGTCCAATTCACCAGTTTACCTAACCTGGCCCTATTCTCCCGTGAAACCAGGTTTTCAGCTATAGTACTAAATTGGGGGTGCTTCCACCTTGAGTATCTAATCTTGTTTATTTCATATACCTATGTATTGGTCACTTTTCTACCTGTTCTTATTTTAGGACTTTGCCTCTCCCTCTCTATTCTGGGGGTTCTGCACCTCCTCTCTATGTTGGGGTGCCTTTGTACCTTCCTATTCCTGGCACCTTTGTGCTTCCTTATTCTCAGGGTGCCTTTGAACCCTCCTATTCTTGGGGTGACAATCTGGTTTACCCAAACTCGGGTGTGAGCATTTTATGACTTTGTATTTCTTTATGCCTTGTTAACCCATTGGTGTAAGCCAGGGGGATTCCTAAGTTTATCCCCCACACTTCAGGTTTCTGGGAAACTAGGTGAAACTGAGAAACTTATCAATAATGATTGAAAAATGTGGAGGTTTGGACAAAAGAGAAGCTGTACAAAATCATGAAAATGAATCTGTGTACCAAGTTTCATGAAACTTGATTGACAAATAGTTCTCTGTAGAGGAAGAGGAAGTTCAGAATGTTGTGCCAGACACTACTTCTGAAGGCTATATGTTCCAAGTTCAAGATGGCACTCCTGGGACCTGCAACTTTTAGATTGTATTACTGAGGCATAGAATTGTTTGTTGTGTACTATGGTATGTTTGTCTTACTGTTTCTCTACTAAGAACTCTTTTTAAATACGTTTTGTTATTGCAACACTTTCTACAAAGAAACTATACTTGAAAAGTTCCAAACTGTACATACTGTATGAAGCTTCTCTTCTCAATAGGTATCTTATTTCTATATGGAATCTCATATCTTGCAGTGTCCTGTAAATAGAGATTTAATTCCACCCTTTTCTTTACCAAATGAATGAGAAGGAGAAAGAGGAGGAGAAGGATGGGGGGAGGGGAGGAAGAAGAAGAAAAAGGAGAGGTGGAAGAGGAGGAGAAGGAGAGGAAGAGAAAGAGGAAGGAGGAGGAGGAGGAGAGGAAGAGGAAGGAGGAGGAATAGGAGGAGAAGCAGAGAGAAGAAGAAGAAGAAGAAGAAGAAGAAGAAGAAGAGAAGAGGAAGAGGAAGCAGAAGGAGGAGGAAGAGAAGGAGGAGGAGGAAAAAAAGGAGGAAGGGAAGGAGGCGAGGGAAAAGGATGGGGGAGGTGGAGGAGGAGGGGGGAGGAAGAGGGGGAAGGAGGAGGGGGAGGGGAAAGAGAAGAAGAAATCTTGACCAAGATCACAAGACTAATAAATAATGATTCCGAAACTGAAACCTTCAGTACTCTCGATTTCTAGCACTCTGTGCTCTTGCATAGTTTCTATTTCATAGTTTATATTCAGAAATGTTTATAATTTTAGTCACTGATTCTAGAAGGAGTAGTCTTGAAGAAGTTACTTTATGACTGGGAAAAATGTTTTTCTTTCCAACTAAAACTAAACAACAAGAACTGAGTGTCAGCAATCTTGTTTTAATATTCATAATTGATCAGACGCAATGGCTTGTGATCCGAAATTAAACTTCTTTTGTGGTTGTTATTGCTATTGCTTTTGTTTATTGTTGTGAAAAGAAATTTTGCCTCCCAGAAGTTACACAGCTATTCGTCTGTATGCTTTTTAAATTAAAATATAAACAGCCAAATTAATAACGCGTATCAACGTAATCAAATGAATATAACTGTTGCTGATTTGGAAATGGTTTCTGGTTTTTCTTTAGTTTTAGTTGTTTAATCCCATGTGCTGGGGCTTGCTTTTCCACATCTCTTGAAAGTGGTCTCCATAATTGTTTCATTAAAAAAAAAGTCTCTCAAGTAGTGGATTATATGTTAATCTTCAAGCACACAACTGTTAGCATATTGTCACCATAGAGTGCTATTATCTTTGCAAAATACCTTATAATTTTGTTTATGCCTAGAAAGCAGAAAAGCAATCAGAATTCCTTCAATTTACTTCCTGCCTTAATCTGGAGGCAAAGTTAATACACGTGACTCCAAAAATTGATCTGTCTTCTAAAGCCCTTGCTTCGCATTTGATTCACCTAAAAAGCTTTACCAAAATACTGTTAAGTAGGTTTCATCCCAGTCAAATTAAATCAGAATCTTTTAGCATGTGGCTTCAACATCGATATTTTTTTTTAATTCCCTAAGTGGTTATAATGTGTAATCAAGGCTGAGAACCACCACTTTAGAGGCAAATAATCATCATAGTCTGAGACTAGAAGGGAGTTTTGAGCAATGTTCACCAAAGCCTAACTATGCACATGAGAATCACCCCTGGGGCTTTTGCAAGGTACAGAATCCCAAGGCCCCACTGAATCAGAATTTCCAGTGGCAGGGCCCCAAATGAGCCTTACCCATGATGGAGTTGGAGGACCACTGCCTTGGACCTTTTTAAAACTAACTTTCTAACACATGAGAGAATCTGGCTGAACATTTTAACCTAAATAACACCCTCTTTTTAGCTCCTTTCATTGAAATTTCTTCATAGCCCTTTCCTATACGATACAGCATTTCTTTTAAAAACTAGAGTATGTCGAGGGAGCCTGGGTGGCCCAGTCGGTTAAGCGTCGGACTCTTGGTGGCTCAGGTCATGATCTCATGGTTAGTGAGCACTAGTCCTGCATCAGGTGCTGTGCGGACAGTGGGGAGCCTGCTTGGGATTTCCTCTCTCTTTCTCTCTCTCTCTTTCTCTCTCTGCCCCTCCTCACTTCTCTCTGTCTCTTAAAGTAAATAAATAAACTTAAAAAATTAAAAACTAGAGTGTGTCATAATGCAGTATGTCAGCTGCTAGGAGCTGGAACACCTGAGTTCGGGGTCCTTGCTGCAGTACTTACTAGTTGTATTAACATGGGCAAATCACATTGTCTTTCTCATTTATTATCTAAACTTAAGTCACAGGATTGTAATGATCAAAGGAGTGAACATCAAATTTCCAAACTTGACTGATCATCAAAATCTTCTGGAGTATGTGAGAATATTATATAAATTCCTTGGTCCAGTTCTAGGAGATTTTGTTCCTCTATATATGGAGAATGGTTGAACATAAATAAATTCTCTCGCTCTTTATTTAATTTTATTTAAATCCAAGCTAGTTAACATACAGTGCAGTAATGGTTTCAGGAATAGAACCCAGTGATTCATCACTTCTATATAACATCCCATGCTTATTCCAGCAAATGCCCTCCTTAATGCCCATCACTCATTTAGCCCATCCACCCCATCTCCCCTCCAGCACTCTTCAGTTTGTTGTCTATATTTAAGAGCCTCTTATGGTTTTCTTCCCTCTCTGTTTTTATTTTATTTTTCTGGACCTTCCCCTGTGTTCATCTGTTTTGTTCTTAAATTCCACATATGAGTGAAATTATATGATATTTATCTTTCTCTGACTGCTTTATTTTGCTTAGTAATTTCCCTTTTGAAGATTTGCAAGTTTGATAACTGGCCAGTTGTTCCGTGTTAATGTGCACTGGAGAGAGTGAGACCCGCTGTCAGCATCAGGGATATGGAGATTCAATTTGCAGCCATGCACATGACCCCTCAGGCAGCTCTCCAGTAACACAGATCACTCACATCTCAGCAGGTGCTATTTCTAGAAGAGCAGCTCTCAGATAACTTGATGTAGGAGGTGGGAAGATTTATGGCATAGTCACTTTCTGATGTGTATCTAGAACTAAAGAGTTACCCAGGGTCTTTGTTCACTTATTAGTTTGTTGTCTGCCTTTTTCTCTCACCTAAAAAGAGACAATACAAAGCAAAGGAAAAGCATAGGGTTTGAAATCAGATCTCAGTTTGAGCAGAGGTCTGCTTTTGTTTTTACATGACCCTGGTGTCACTACTTTGACCTTTACGGGTCTCAGGTTCCTCTTCTGTCAAATGCAGATTATATCCCTGCCTTATCTGCCTCACTGGAACTTAGTGGGAAATAAAAAAAAAATAATATATATTAGCATGTCAGGCATGTAAACATTTTACATGAGATTTCTCTAACGGATTGTGGGCTCCTAAAACTTTTTCTTTGATTTCTTCATTTACTCATTCACTTATTCATTTGTTTACTTGTTCACTTAAATATTTGCTGAATGTCTAGTATGTGCCAAGAATTATCCTAGGACATAGAGATATAGGAACACACAACAGTAGATAGAAGGCAGATGTGGTTGATGTTAGGATGCTTGGCACCGTGTTGTGGGCTTTAACTGAATAATTACACAAATAATTATTAAACTAGGGTCAAAATAAGTACTATATAGGAGAAACTAGGGCTAATGAGAAGATATAAAGAGGAGGCTACTCCAGTGTCGCCCCATTACCAATAAGCAGTCATATTTATGTTGACATTAGGTTGAATTGTGAGTAGGACAGGCAAGCAGTGATGAGAGTGATCCTGGCAGAGGAAACAGTCTGTGCAAAGGTCCCGAGGAAGGTAAGTGGGCAATAGTGTCTGAGGAACTGAATGAGTAATTAATGATTGCAATGAGCAGGTGGTATGGGATCCATGAAAATGAGGCCAGGAGGTACCAATGGGCCAGGGATATTTAGGTCATGTCTAGGCTCCTATTTTGATCATCTTTAATAGCAATGGATCCCTTCAATTAGCAAGATTAAACAAGGAATGAAAGAATTGGATTAGCCCTTTAAATACATACTCCAGTTGCTGTATGATTCATGTCTTGTAATACTTGAATATTTGGACACCAGGCAGAAGGAGGGGAAAATTAGAGAGAACTCTACCCTCTACTAAGATGGAATAGGAAGGAAGAAACTAGATGGATTCAGAGATGTATTCAGGCAGTGAATGACTCCTCTACGTTTTGCATTCTTATGGCTTAGTAGAGCGTCTGGCACATAGTCATTATTAGCATGCCTGTTTGGGCTTTGGGGTGGTTTGCTTTTTTTTTTTTTTTTTTTGGTTTTTTTTTTTTTTTTTTTTGGTGGTGAGAACCCTTAACATGACGTCTACCCTCAAAAAAGTATTAAGTGTACAGTAGTTAATTGTTCACTGGAGGCACTATGCCATGCAGCAGAGCATTAGAATCTATTCATCTTGCATAACTGAAAAAATGTTTAAAGCTAGTTATGATGTCCTCATTACCTGAACCTTCTCCACAAACACACTCTGATGTATGACTCTTTCTATCCTTCTTGGCTTGTCAGGGTTTCTGTACTCCTCATGTTTCTACTTACATTTCGGACCCCTCTGGGCTTGTTACTTTACCTTAATACCTTGTATTTATGGACCATGAAAGTGGCAATAAGTTTTTACAGTGGCTTGACTGGTGCAGAGCCCAGTGAATAATGTGACCACAGCAGATCAGTTTGTCCACAGAAAGGCCCACATCCCAGGAAACCCTTAAGTCCTGGGAAAACCCAGATGGTTGGTCAACCTAATTTAATCTTAGGCTTTAAAATAAGTCTTCAGCATCTACATCCTTTTCTATTATGATCCACTCTTGCAGGGACATGAATGTAACCTGTTACCGAGGTTGGCTTTTATTTAAACACTTTGTAAAGCACTTTCACATGCACATTTCATTGCTTCTTAAAATTCCTTTGTGAGGCATGATTTAGTACTCAAGTTTTAAGGGTGAGAAAAAATGAGAATCAGAGATGTTCAAGGATTTGCTTATGTTCACTTGACTTTAAGAATGTGAAAGCCACATAGTTTTACCTTCCTTCATCTATTTATTTTTCATTTTTTAATTTTTTTTAGAGAGGGAGAGAAAGAGAGAAAGAAAATCTCAAGCAGGCTCCACACTCAGCATGGGGCCCAGTGAGGGGCTTGATCCCACAACCCTGGGATCATGACCTAAGCCAAAATCAAGAGTCAGACACTCAACCAACTGAGCCACCCAGGCACCTCAATCTATTTAAATATACTATGACAGAGTGGGCAGAAAATATATTCAGATAATAATTTATGTCTTATTTTCTTTCCCTTTGCTCCAAATGGGTAGGCGGTCCTTACTCACAAGGACATTATAGGTGCCAAAGCAGAAGCTGTCTGAACAAAACTCTTTTGGGAAAACCCACATTCATTTATTCATTGATTTGCTCCATTCAGAAATGTATTTTTCAGTACCTGCTTTGAGAAGGCCTCTTCTAGAATGGAATGGAAAGAGCTGGGAAAAAAAGGAATAAGCAAACCAGTACTGAAAAGAACATTCAGCATACTGAATGCTATGCAGAGAGTAGAAATAAAGAAAAGTCATAGCCAAAGACCATGAGGCTATGTTAGGTTAGGTGGTTGGAGAAGGCCTTTGGAAACAATGACATTCAAGCTGGTATATAAATAACAAGATGGAAGCCACTCTTCCAACCAGGAGTAGGGGAAGAGCTTTTGTGGAGGAGGGAATCATAGTGCAAACTTTCCGGGCCAGGAATGAACTACTTTGTTTGAGGAACAGAAGTTCAGGAACTCTGAAACATAATGGACAAGAGTTAGAGTGACTTAAAGATGAAGACACAAAAGGGGACAAGGACAAGATCACAGAGGGTCACGAGGCCAGGGTAACACACAGGATTTTCTCCTAAGCATGATAAGCCTTAAGGGTTTCAAGCAAGGAAGAGACATAGTCTGACTTATGTCACTTTCAATACAGAGTAGAGGGCCAGTCAGGGAAAAGAGGTGATTATAGTAGTCAAGGAAAGAGGGGGAAGAAATGGATACATTAGGTTCTGGTCTTAGAGGTAATGATGACAATACTTGCTGATACACTAGATATGAGCAAGGGTTGAAGAGCCAGGGCAAAAAGAAACATCATGTTCTGGGCATGAGAAACTCAAACCTCAAGGTTGGGAAGGGAATGGGGAAGATGGCAAGACCTCTGGGAAAAACTAATGGGAGAATTAATGAAACATTTTATTTTGCCCAAGTTAGGTTTAAGAGATCTAACAGACATAGAGATATCTAAGAAGCAGTTTGCATATGGAAGTCATTGAGATTTGACCAGATGTTCTGGATGATGAGTGCAGGCAGAAGAGGTATACTTGAGGAAAGAGAGGTTTGGACTCTCTAGAAAGAGGAGTATATTACTCCAAATCTAGGGAGGGAACATAGCTCTGCAATACTTGCAAATAGTTAAGGATCTGATCCCCAGACCCACACCTTTGCAGCACACTGGCAGTGTGGGGTAACAGGCACTTTTTGTATCTAGGAAGGCTGAACCTCAGTTTCAAGGGCTCTCCACCCTAAAAAATATCTTCACACTCATTAAGGGGGATGAAACCAAAGAGATTCTAAACCTCAGGCAGTCCTGTGGACCTAGAAAAGGAGCCTCTCAGAGATAATTTATGTAGATCAAAGAAAGAATCAAGGGACATTCTCCAATGTTCTCAGGAGGAAGGAAAGGAAAGAAGAAAGAAAGAAAGAAAGAAAGAAAGAAAGAAAGAAAGAAAAAGAAAGAAAGAAAAAAAGAAAAAGAAAGAAAGGGAGGAAGGCAGGAAGAAAGGAAGGAAGAAAGAAAGTTTGGACAAAAGGACATTAGCACCTCGTAAGCACCAAATGGGGTCAAAGGCAGCCCTGAAGAGTCAGCAATGCCAGTGAGTTCCAATTAAAACCTATAACCCTTGGCATGTCAGTGATAGCAGAAGTACCAGGCAAAAGGGAGGGTCAGGGCACAGCACCTTCATGACCAAAAGCCATCTCCTCCACACGGAGGTCTCATAAGCCACATCCTTATTCTTACCTCGTAAAACAAGCTGCAAAGGATGAAATAATCTAGGTGACTGAGTAGTTGGTTCTTTTTTTTTCTATTATTCTTAGAATACGTGATACCTTAGAGACTATTAACATGTCTCAGACACACCAAATTTTAAAGTAAATATAGCTAAAATATAATTTCCCTCTAACCAGCAGATGGGAGTCTGGGGAACGATAATTTCTCTGCACATCTGAGGTATAGCATGAGTGAATTTTATGATGCTGCAACATGAATAAAGTATATAGAGTGAGAGGAAAACTGTGAACTAAACCGAGAAAGGCATACATTTAAGAAGCAGGTGGAGAAAGAATAAAATAACAAATAGAGAGCTAATAGCACATGTTTTAGTCTTCCAAAAAAATAAAAATTATCTTAAGAAGGAACAAAATTACTATTATGTCCTCCATAACATGGAAGCTGAAGCTTCATTAAGAAAATTTCTGATCATTTCATTAGTGTGATGACCTTAACCAGTGTGTTGTTCTTTCCATGAAAAGTGTAAATTGGTCATTTAAGGAAGAGTATTCAATTGGGTGGACAGCAGGGTGCCTGAGTTCCAGGCTGCCCACTGAGCATGGAGCCTTCTTAGGATTCTCTCTCTCTCCATCTGCCCTTCCCCCCCTCATCCTCCGCTCGCTCTCTCTCTCTCTCTCTCAAAACAAAAGCAAATACAAATCAATTGAGTGTACAAGCTAAGCCTAAAAAGAAAAAATAGTGGCCTGAACTAAGAACTACGAGGTCAGAGAGTAACTTCACAATCTGACTCTCAGAAGAGATGGCTGGCATCTCAAAGTAGACTTTGTAGCCTCCATTTCACCCTGACTCCTACGATCTTTCATTCTCATTGTTGGGCACATTGGCAAAAAAAACAAAACACAACAAAACAAAACAAAACAAAACAAAACAAAAAAAACCCAGATATTTGTAACCAAATTTGAAAAATCCATCCTTGAAGCTTCCTTTACTCATCTAGGTACAGCACACAGAGAGGACACATGATCACAAACAGCAACAATTGAAATTTGGTGAAATATGAATTAGGTCTAGTTTTGTTTTAAAACGGTCCTTAAGAGATGATTTCTCTTTATGAGAATATAAAGTCTTGACAGTTTAAGAGTTTTTTCTCACAAATCATGTATTTATTTGTATAACTATTAGGTTATTAGTTCTATGGAATATAGACATGATGACACTTCACAGGAAAATAAATTCAACTTCTTTGCCATTATTCTCTCAGGTTCAGAATGTATATGGGAGCATGGAAACAAGAACACCCTATCTAGGGGCACCTGGGTGGCTCAGTCGGTTGGGTGTTCGACTTCGGCTCAAGTCATGATCTTACCGTCTGTGAGTTCGAGCCCCGCATTGGGCTCTGTGCTGTCAGTTCGGAGCCTGGAGCCTGCCTAGGATTCTGTGTCTCCCTCTCTCTCTCTCTGCCCCTCCCCCACTCACACTCTGTCTCTCTCTATCAAAAAATGAACAAATGCTAAAAAAAAATAATTAAAAACAAAAGAACACCCTATCTAAAATTTCCTTTATTTAAAATTTCCAGTTTGGTTTCTGCTAGTGTATAGATAGGCAGACAAAGTAGGGCTCAAAAATAACCATGTTCTTCAGATAAAAAATTGACTGTGTATTCTTCCTGGAAGTATTCATTCCAGAGAGGCCATTGACAGGTCCGTGTAGCTCTCCAACCAAGAAAGCATTCACTCGGTATCTTCTCTCTCTGCCACCCATGACCTTTAAGGCTCTTAGCAGAAGAAAGCCACTTGTGATCAGATGCCTGCTAGGCCTTTTCTTCCTCTTCTATCCCTCTGTCTTTGCTAGCTTTGTGAATACACACTCGCATTTCCTCTCTCACACCTCCCCCACACTCTTCATGATCAAGTTAACAATCTTTTCTTTAAGGATTTTGGTTAATATTTGAGGAAACCGTAAAATAGAAAATGGCTCAGAAAAAAATTATGGACAGACTGGTCACAGAGAAAAAGATGTACATGGCATTTCAACACTTCAAGAGATAGTCATACCCATTCATGTTGAAATAAGCACAAAATGGGAAATATCAAAAAGTTGATTAACACCTTGTGATGAAAAGGATGTAGGGAACAGGTGTTGCTGATAGAAATCTAAATAGGCACAGCCTTAGTTGAAGATAATTTGGCAATTCCTATCAAAATATAAAAATGCACCTATCTTTTGGGCATGTGCCCAAAATGACATGTGCAAGGTTGTTCGCAGTGACCATGTTTGCAATTGCTAAAGACTGGTAAGGACTTGAATCAGGTTTTCACTAAATGACTGATTTTACACGTACTTAATGCAATGCCGTGAAGCTATATTTTAAAATATGATCCATCCCCCTATATATGTTGAGATGAATGTATTTCCCAAATACACTGTTAAGTGAAGGTAACATGTTCTTTAAATCTCATTTTAAATTGATGTTCTATCAATCTCATTTTAAAAGGAAAAAATATAAACATTGAATATTCTGTGAAAGACGCTGAGAACAATAGTTGCCTATGGAGGTGGGGTAAGGATCTGAGGGTTGAGAAATTCGTGGAAAGGATGGTTTGTTTGTGGTTTTTTTCAAAGTATTTTCTTTTTTTACTCTTTTAAGTATTTATTGTGTGCAGGTAGTAGCTATTAAAATTAATAACTGATGTAGTAAGGTATAAAGAGCACTAAACTATATGCTAAGAAATTTAGTTTTTACCTGAAGGTGGTGGGGAACTCTTTTATTTTAATTTTTTTTAACGTTTATTTATTTTTGAGACAGAGAGAGACAGAGCATGAACGGGGGAGGGTCAGAGAGATAGAGGGAGACACAGAATCTGAAACAGGCTCCAGGCTTTGAGCTGTCAGCACAGAGCCCGACGCGGGGCTCGAACTCAGGGACCACGAGACCATGACCTGAGCCGAGGTCGGATGCCCAACCGACTGAGCCACCCAGGCGCCCTGGTGGGGAACTCTTAAATCGTCCACAGAAAGGGGATTGCATGATGAGGTTTATAGAACCTGACAACATCATGCTGACAACATCATACTTAAATGCATCACTAGCATTTGGGGTACAGGGACCGCTTAGAACAGTGATTCCCCACCTTCATTGCACATTAGAATGCCTGAACTTCATCTTCATACATCCTAATGTAATGGTCTGAGGTGTGGTCAGGGCATCAGGGATTTTAAAATCTCCCTAATTGATTACAGTGTATAGCCAAGATTGAGAACCACTGACATAGAAAGTTGTTTAAGTAATTAGGTAGTCCCTAATAAAGAGGACTTTGTTAAATAATGCCACAGGGAATGGAAAAGAAAAGATAAATTCTAGAGCTATGAAGATAATAAATCTTCAGAACTCATCGATCATTTGGATTTAGGGTGCGAAAGAAAGGGAGGCTTCAAAGACGGGGGCAAATAGGCAATGTCAGATGCTCATGAGATATGCAAGTGGAGTGATACAGGAGAAACTGACTATATGGGTCCAAGGGTTGAAAAATGAGCATATAGGAAATTTGGACATTGTAATTAGCAGCAAAGGCTGTTGTGTGAAACTATAAGAATGAATATGGTATTTGAAAAGTTCCAAAAATAGAATTATAAACAGATGGAACAGAAAAAAGAAGATAAACATTCAAATAAATAATGAAGTAAAAAAAATGGCCAGAGAGATGAGAGTAAAAAAAAAAAAACAAAAAAAAAAAACAGAAAACAAGTGGTGTTAATAGATCAACAAGAGGGTGGCTTCAAGGAAAGAATTATTAACAGGCTTAATTGCTATCGGAAAACTAAGACTAGGAAAGACTTTTATTGATTTAGCAACTGGAATCTGACCTTGGTGAGAGCAATGTCCATGGTGTGTAGGCAGAGTATTGTGTGGGTTACAGTGGGGTCCTTGGAGTGTTTAGACAGATACCAGATTACAACAGAAAAGTAGGACTGACAGGAGGTGAGAAGTGTAAAGAGCAGGTATTTCTTTCTAGAAGATGGCATCTTTCTAGAAGATGGCTACAAAGAATAGGGGATTGATAATAATTTGATTGCTTTTCAAGATTGGGCAAACAAGAATATTTCTACCCTAAAAGGAAAGAGCCATTATGTAATGAAGCTGATGAGAAACAATGAAGAAATTGATGAGGAAATTTCCCCAAGGAAGCTGAAGAAGATGGGACCCAGATCTTAGGTAACAGATTTTGCCTTGAGCAGGAAGATTGGCATCTCTTCTTTTGAGGTTGAAGGACAGATGATTTCAAAACAGCAAGGATGGAGAGAAGTTTGCTGGAGTTGGAAAAGGGAAGTTCCCCCCTCTTTTGTAGCTTCTATTCCTCTATGAAACAGAAGACGTTGGCTGCAGAGAGCAAGGGAAATATGTTAAAGGAAATGAAAGTTTAAGTTCAAAATTAAGCCGGGGTTGGGAGGAGGATAGGAAGAAAAACCAACCAAGATCATGCAGAGGAACTTTCATAAAGGAATAAAAACACTACTTCTATGGAAAGTCCGCCAGGAATTTCTGTTAGCTCACCATAGACTGAATACTCATCTAGACGTGGATGACATAAGCAGTAGGAATTGCAGACACAAATCTGAGTCGCGAGAAACTTGAAATGTAGTTAGTAGGACACCGGGACCTGAAGAATCTCTAGGGCCACTAACATAGCAATAGGTGGCTGTAAAGTAAAGTAAACCCCCAAGAAGAGTAACAGTTGTAAGAGCAAGAAATGCATGATCGGGCAAAGGTCAAAGACAGATGGAAGAAAGTGTTATGGAGAACATGATTGACTTGGATAAACTGGCAGCACGGAGGAAAGAAATAAGGAAAGGATCCTAGATTTGGAAAATAATACTGAAGACTGTGAACTCCGGGAGAAAGTGTTCGCCACGGTGGATCTGGGGTCACAGCAGAACCTCAACAAAGATTTGTTGAATTAACAACAAAACAAAAACAAAACAAAACAACAACAACAACAAAAAAAAAACTGCAAGGCATGTAGAATATGTGAATGAGGGGAGCTCCTGAAAGATTGGCTTCCATTCCATGTGGTGATAATGAGATCAATGGGGAGGTGGCTCTGGGGCTCAAGAAGAGCTACAATTTCTTGGATTGGTAAGAAGAGGCTGCTCTAAGTGAGCTGGAGCTGTGTGTCAATGGTCAATAAACTACTTCCTCTTTTCCTTAAAAGGAATAGGTCTAAAAGAGCAGCTCCTCTTAAATTCTCTCCAAGAAATGCAGAAACCTCTGCCTAACCCCCCCACCCCCCCTCCCCCGGCCCCATAGGCAGCATCTCACTCTTTGCTTGCTTCTGGTACCCAAATGTGAGCTACATTAATACCAATCTGCCCTGCTGCTCAGGCTGAGAGGCAGCCTTGTTAAACCACCAGGGCTCTTCGTCTGCCCACCACCTGGCTCTTTGCACAGTGGGATCCCCATGGAAGCACTGAGAAGCTGTGCTTATTTAGGGAAAAGAAGTTTGTGAAGATACATATTTTTTTCTCCCTCTATAATCTATCCTCTCTACCCTAACCCCTCACACATACTTCCTCCTGCTTTTTTTGGGGGGAAGGGGGGGTGGATACTCTTTATATGGCTTTTTTTATTAAAATTGCTATTTTTTAAAAAAGGGAAGGACATTTGACTTCTTGCCCAACTTCCTGTACTGAATTCTTTAGAAGTGGCTAAAAATAACATTGGGGGGAAATGCTAAAATAAAAACTCTCTCACCTACCAGCATGAGAGTTGAGGTTTATTTTCTACTTTTAAAGTTATTTCAACTGACATATATTTTATATGCCTGCAATCAACAACGTTCTACCGGCATAGAATGTACTATACTCAGCATCCTATAATTAAGCATTTCTAAAATTTGCATGAAGATGTCATCTTAAATACCACAAAGAGATGCTGAGTTTCTTGCATAAAATATAAAACAGCTCATTAACATTTGCATGAAGAACAAAATAACACCTCCACGTTTTAAAAGCAAAATATTCTTTTCTTTTAAATCTTCAATGTATATATTGCTTTTCCTCCTAAGTACCTTGATTAATATTTTCCTGGCTTGAAGAAAAGGTGCTAAAATTACCTTCAAGTAATGCAGACATTGCAAGCTGCTCAGTGTGACAGTAACAAATGGAATCTTCCTTCCATGTTGCAAACTGTCCTCAGAATCAACACTATTCAGTACATTTGGTTACTGATGGGAAAAGCATGTAGGCGGTCACTGCAAATCATGTTGCAAAAACAAATTTTCTGCCCTCCACTCCCTTGCTTCCTGTAGCTCTGCTTTCCTGCCCTGAGCATGTTTGCAAATATATGTCAAGACTGTGACATAATAAACCTGCTTGAAAATAATGTAGAAATGGAGGAATTAAGTATGGATGATAATTAATGAACATACCCTTGTAGTTGGGTTATGTTTCTATTTTAACACTAGAGTCATTCAATATAAAAAAGTTGTGCTTGAATTTACTTGAAATAAATGGAGTTGAATTTACTTAGCAATTTTAACTTTTCTTTAATTTCATTTATGTAAGTGATTTGTTTTATTCTCTGCTCAGATAAAATTAGTAGATGAGAGGAATTTTTTTTTCTTCTGTAAACATTGCTCAGTTTAGTTTGAAACTAAAATATGGACCAATGGCATTAGTACCAATATTTTGTAAGGAATGCTAGAGAGCAGCATTTTCCTTTGCTACATTTTGCACTTACACATTGTAGTACAGAGGCAGGAGCTGGCTTCTGAAGGGCAGGGGGTTTCCAAGGATGGACAGAACTCAGATTGGGATTTATTGTGCAATACAAGGAAAATACCAAGGGAGAAGCGATGGTTGAGAAACAGATGTAGGATGATGATGAATATAAGATTTGCCCAAGGAGAATATGTGTAAATAGCAGGGCATTGCCAAATGTTGAACTGAATAAAAGGCCCAAAATTAAAGATGCAAATTATAATTTTGTAAAAAAAAAATCAATGTTCGTGCCAACAGGAGGACCTTGGCACTGGTGTACCTTTCCCTCTAATAATTAAAGCCAATCTGCTTATGAAGCTGCTCTTCCCTGGATCTTTCAAGTAGCACATCAAACGAGCTAACTACAGCATACTAATGATGCATTATTACTCAACAGCCGTAATCACTCAGGGACTGAAAAAGGTCTAGAAGAGGATTCAACATAATTAAAGGACTAAAAGGAGCCAGGGCAATGAACAGACTGTTCTGGACTCTATTTTGCCACCAGGTAGAAATGTTGATACAGAATATAGTCTCCCAGCATTATTAATTTCCTTGTTCAAGACAGGAAAATACATCACAGTAATTCACATGCTGAAAAACTACCACAGAGGCATCTATAGAACTTTTAAAATATCCAAGTCCTAACCATACTCTTATACTGTCCACAGACGTAAAGGAGAGGTGACAAAATTTTAACACCCTCAGTTAACAGCGAATCTATTGTAGCAGAATTTACTCATTGGTCACTGTAGCCTTTCTCTAAAAACATGATATATACCCAGAATCTTTTTCAAGCAATTCTTTGGGAACCACAACTGATTCACCTGAGTTGGTTCATGACATATACCATGGTTTAGGATAAACCTTATGTGCTAACACAATAATTAGACCAGGTCTTCATGGTCAAAATGAAACAGTGTAGGTCTGCTAAAGCCACGAGGCCCAGTAATCCTGAGTTATTCGTTTATTGGCTTACAGATATTTATTGAACTCTTTCAACATTCCTGTTGCCATTAGATTCTGAATAAAACAGTAAATAAAATTCAATTTTTGCCAACAAGGAACCTAAAGTTTAATGGATTCATTCACAGGATTTCCAAACTAAGAGACAGGTAAGGGAGAATGGTTAGTAATTTTCCAAATAGGAAATTCGTCTTTCACCCTCACAGTGGTCCTGGAACCATACAAACAAAGCATTAGGCTTTTCTACCCAAGCAATTGTCTCCGTGATGCAGCATATGCTTTCCCTTGTTCACTAGTTAAGCACTGAAAAGTATAAACTAATTTATACCAATAAATAAAACAAATGTACAGCAACAAAATACTGGGTACATTGCAGTGCAATGGGAAAACCACAGGTTTGGAACCAAAACAACCAGGGTTTGACCCCTGCATCTCTACCAATTAACTGGATTACCTTTGAACTCCCTTCTTTGAGTTTCAACCACCTCAATTCAAAACTGATCTGTAAATTAACACCTATGTCTACTCCAAGTATCAAATTAAATAACACAGAATAAGCTCCTGACATATAACAAATGCTCATAAAGCTGTGATGTCATGTGGCGTCCAGCACGGATCACATCCGCTACGAATATTGTCGTGGAAGAAGCTAAAATGAAAATGAAGTAGCATTGACCCTCAAGGTATTATTCTCTAAAATATACCAAGACACAGTATAAGAAGTATTTAGAGTGACCTAGCCATTTATTTATTAGCAGATGACCACACGTGGTCACTGGAGTAGCACAAAGGAAATGAGTAATGATTCTTCAGAAATCTTTTACTACTACAAGAGGAGGGGAAAAAAAAAAAACCCTAACGTTGCTTCTCCCAGAGAATCAGCTTCTCCCAGAGAATCAGCTTCTCCAGACTTCCTCATGTGCTACTTGATCTTTAATTTATGGAGTCAACAGAACCCTGTCTTCAGCAGCACAGATGCTGGGCAAATAGCTAGGGCATTGATTTTGGTATTTGGCCAAACCGATGGCATCATTATGTTGACTGAAGATCACTGTCTCTAATAAAAATGCTTTATGTGGAATCTCAGGGAAGGAAGAGGACTGGCTTACTGTAGAAAAGGAAAGAAAGAGATGCACTTAAGAAGTGGTATTTTCTCTCGGGCCACTTGCCCTCTTACAATGTTTAAACATTTTTAGTGTTCATTTTCTGCTGTTTATTTTTATTTTTTATGTTAATGCCATCAAACATTGGGCAAGAGAAGTATAAATATAATTTCGTTTTTCATGTCAGTACATATTTGCAATATAGCAGTTATAATATTTAATTAAAATTGATGTAAAACATGCACACTTTTTAACTGATTCTTTTACTGAAACTAACAATTTTAGCCAAAAAATGATATCTATTCAGAAAAATTTTAAGAGTTAAAAGAAAGTTACTTGTCTTGGTTTCCCCCTAAAAGCTAAATCCAGACATATAACCACAACATGAAAAAATCATTAATAGTTATTTTCAGAGCATTAAAGGTATTAACACAATCAAGTGTACGTTAGTGATAGAAAAAAATACAATTGCAAGAAACTCAAATAACTTGCAAATTGCAAATAAACTTTAATTTATGAAAGATTATAGTATGAAAGAATACGTACCTCAACAAGCTTGAGAAGTAGTAACAAATATATAAATTCGCAGTTTGAGATTCTTTGTTATAACAGTTGATCTTCTATCATTATGTATATATATATAATATATAAATATAAAATAAATACATAATATGTAAACAAGTATATAAAATATAGTAAATAATATATAATATAAAATAATAATATATAAATAATAAAAATAACAATAAAAAATAAATATATAATAAATATGATCACACAATTTGATATAAAAATGATCTATATGCCATAAGTTTATATAGAACATACTGAATTCAATTAATTAGCACAAGGGCCACACTCTCATCGCAGAATATGCACATATAGAAGCCATACACATATCTTACTCAACAATACTGTCTTTTTTGCTTTTCTTGACTGATTGCTGAGCCACAGATCAAGTCCCCAGTTCAGTGATTTGATCCATTGCTTAGAGACCAAAAGCATAATGACAAAAATACCAGTTCACTAGTCTTACTGCCAAGTGTCATCCACCTTTAATTCATCCTGCATATCACCAGCACATTCGCCTTTTAAAAATACCAGTTTTATCACCTTAAACAACCTGTAGCACAATAATTATGACCTAAGGCCTTGTTTTTGAAAGGGCGTATGTTCATATCTCAACGGTGCAATTTTAGCTTTGTGACTTCCAGTTACTTAACCCTTCTGAATCTAAACTTCGGTAGTCTCATCTACAAATCAGAAGATCAAATCATCTTATTGCCATGAGAACTAAACAAGATGATGCATGCAATATACTTAACAACATGGCTGAAACATAGCCATTAGTCTTTGATGGCATCTTTTTTTAATTTTGTTTAACATTTATTCATTTTTGAGACAGAGAGAGGCACAGCATGAAAGGGGGAAGGTCAGAGAGAGAGGGAGACACAGAATCTGAAACAGGCTCCAGGCTCTGAGCTGTCAGCACAGAGCCCGACGCGGGGCTCGAACTCACAGACCGCGAGATCGTGACCTGAGCCGAAGTCAGACACCCAACCGACTGAGCCACCCAGGCGCCCCTGATGGCATCTCTTTTGATAGCACCATATCTGTGGGACAAAGTTAAGAATTTTCAGCATGATTTTTTTTTTTCCAGATTCTAAATCCTGTTAGAATCACTTGGGGGGATTTTAACGAAAATAATGAAGCCTAGGACCCAGCTGAATGAAAGCATCATTATTCTGGTATTGGAGCATCATTATTTGTTATGACACATTATAAGACCCTACCCCAACTGGTCCAACCCACTAATCTTTGTTTCCTTTTCACTGGTATAGGTCTTTTACACGCCTCTCTATGTCTGTGGTCCCAGTAATAACAGAAGATATTGCTTTCCAAATATGCCATTCATTGTCAAAATTTTATTAACTAGATGAGAAATTATATTGGAAACATAAAGATAAATGTAATGAAAGCCTAATTCAAATTCACTTGAGGGGGGAAAAGGGGGAGGCAATGTCCTGACTGATACAACTGATTGGTTAGATCTGGTAGAACTGGGTTCAGGTGCACAATATCATCAAAGCCGCATCTCTCTCCTTGCTCAGGTTCTCATGTGGTTAGTAGCTTGTACTAGGTTGAATGTTGTCCACAGATAATTTATATCCACCTGGAACCTCAGAATATGACTTATTTGGGAATAATGTCTTTGCAGATGAAATTAGCTAAGATGGGGTCAAACTGGCTTAGAGCGAACCCTGTATCCAATGAACACCAATGACTGGTGTTCTTTTAAGAAGAGAGGAAACACACAGCCATCTATAGAAGAAGGCCATATGAAGACAAGAGTAGAGGTTGGGATGATGCTACAGTCCAAGGGTGCCAATGATTTCTGGAATCCTCCAAAAGCTAGGGAGAAGTAAGGAAGGATTCCTCCCTAGAGACTTCAGAGGGAGCAAAGACCTGCTGACAAGCTGGTTTTGGACTTGTCGGCATCCCGAACTATGAGAGAATAAATTTCTGATGTTTTAAGCCATCAAGTTTGTGGTAATCTTTTACAGCAGGCTCAGGAAATGAATATACACTCAGTAAATTTTTTGGATAGCATTGTAAAAATTGTTCCAGGGTGGTTTCATATTGGCACACTGCAATAGAAACCCATTTTTTAACCAATCACTATGTCCAAGAGCTCGGGTAATTCTGGTCAGGACTGGTTCCCACTCATACTTCTCTAGAGGTCTTTCCTTTCTGCAGCATAGATTATAGTCCACTGCATAGTTTTTCCTGGTAGTAAAACGGCCCTCTCTTTCTCAGGCTAGTCCGTACCTAGTAATGAGGATTCCCAAGAATGCAATTATCCCTTAAGATTGGCTTAGACCTATCATACCATGAGAAATCTACATCTGGCACAATTAATACTGAATTTTTCTTCTCAGATTTCACCTTCATGAACTCGATAGTTGGTGGCTCTACCTGGGGAGATCTGTATGAAGGTAGCTGCTTGACAGAAGCTATCACCTTCAGTGGAGGAAAGCACCCACATCCAAATCTTGGTCTGTGAGAAAGTTAAACAGAAGGAATAAGTAATCCAACCTGTTTTCTCACCCTTTACTCTCTGGCCTGTACTTCCAATGGTCAAATCTGTGTAGAAGCAGGAGAGGACAATGAGGCAGTCCACAGAAGTCAGACTCCTACAGGGTACACAGCAGAGTAGAGAAAGTTGGATTATGGATCTGGAGGGGCACACAGAAGCACAGTGGCCTTATTAGAAATAATGTAAGAAATGGATAATGGATCTGGTATGAGATATAAGTAGGAAAGGTAAATGAAATGTTTTATTCATTAATTGTGTCCATGATTTTAAATAATGAAATAAGATGACAAATTATAGATTCAGACCTTTTAGGCAAGTCAGCCAAAAGACACTGAAATCCTCATAGTATTTCAACTGACTAGCCTCAAAAGAAGTCAGATGGTACCCCCCCACCATGCATCCTTCCTCTTCTAACATTCTCACAAATTTGATTTCCGAGTGTTACTTCTACTCTTTGCCCATGGTCTTTCAACAATCTGCCTCTAAGAAGCTCCTAGATTCCATGTTGTCTGAAATTAAACGCAAAGGATGGGTGGGTGGTTCAGAGAACAAAAATGAGCAACCAGCTGGGCTGGCATGATTGATTGGGCTTATGTACACATCAGGAAGATCAATCTAGTCTCCTTGAAAAGAGAATTTTTAAAAAGTTCAAAGGACTTTACTCTAGTCCCTCAGTGAATCCAGCTGAGATGCAGTAGAGTCTAGTCCACCGGCTTTTGTGATGAAAAAGTCACCTTTCATATAGTTGTTGTTAGCCATCAAAGAGACAAGCAGCTAAAGCAAGCAGCTAACATGATCTGTCGAAAGACAGAAAAGAGCAGTCTGACCAGAGCAGAGCAGTCAAGTCACTAAAGATTTCCCCCAGGGGGAACACGGTTGCCCTCTGTCTTCTTGGAGGGGTGCTTACTGTTTTTCACAGAGGAACAGGTTTGGCTTTGTATTAACAGCATAACATCCATGATCTTCATTAACTCAAGAGCAGAAGGAAAATTAGTTAACTTAGCCTTGTTTAACCACAGTAATTGCACCCAAAGACATGGAAGATGCCTTTAAGATTGAAAGTTTCTTTTTTAAAAAATGTTTATTTATTTATTTTGAGAGAGGCAGTGTGAGTGAGGGAGGGGCAGAGAGAGAGAATTCCAAGCAGGAACAATGCTGAGCACAGAGCCCCACCCAGGGCTCCATCCCAGGTCTGATCATGACCTGAGTTGAAATCAAGATGCTTAACCGACTGAGCTACCCGGGTGTCCCAAGATTGAAAGTTTCAAATCAGACTCTCAATTTCTTCGTTTACTGAGTAGACATGTATTGAAAAAATATTTTACCTGCCATATATAAAATAGCATTATTTCACCTGAAGTTACCTGAGTAAGTAATAAAGTACTTGAAATTTCAGCAAAGAGATATTTTTAAAAATTAAACTATTCCTACAAAATTGCTTAGAGTTTCCTATAGCCCTAAGTATCTGAATAATTGCCTCAATTTTTTATGCCTTTTTAAGTTCAGAGATATTCTCATTGGTACTTTGGATTCATGACTTATTGAGCATAGAATATATTTATTAAAGTAGAAACTTGGATTACATGAAGAATGACGTTCAATTATACTCTAAACTGAAAAAAAAAGTTGTTTATTTTACTTTTCAAAGGCGAGTTATTCAAATGTCACCCAAGTCATGAAATCACACCTATTCTTATACACAGAACATACTTCTTTAAAAAATGTTTAGTTTTACTGCATAAATTTCCTTATCTCATAAATATGTCCCCACAGCTACATCTACAGATGTATTTAGGTATTTAAAACTTTGAAGAGCCAGAAGCTAGATTACTTGTCAATTGTGTTCAATATAAATTTGCCTAACATTATTTTAAGCCCATTTCTATAAAATGGTTATTATGCATTTGAATGAATTTAAATTCCAGTTTGAGAAACAGTTTGACAGTAAAATCATTTAGGTTTAGCAAAATATTTTGATATTTCTGTTCTGTCATGCGTTAAGTTATGTATTCAGCAAACATTTATGGAGGCATAGAGTAGGTATTGAGACAGATATGATGCCTACTTTCAGAAAATACAGTCTAGCTTAGTATTCCGACAAATGAAGAGACCACTTATGTTAAAATAGTACCCGAGGAAGGAGTTTATGCCATCTTTAAGGGTGGCTGGAAATAAGAAATGTAAATGTGCAGAATCTTGACTGAAAAGGTCCAAAGACTTGGCCTAAAAACTCTAACAGTGCAGCCCAGAGACCACGAAGATAAGGCTTTCTCCACTAGCAATATGAAAAGGAAATTGGGTTTTTGCTCCTCTGCTCTGGAAGTCATAAGGCTTTAAACCTTCTCAGCACTTCATTACTTCAGTAGCAGATCAGATCCAGTCTACTTCTCTTATAGCCTTACAGAGGCAGTGTGGGCAGATCTGGGTTTGTCTTCCAGAATCACCATTTTCCTTGAGCAAGTTTCTTCATCACCCTGCACCTCAACACCTCAGACTCCTCCTCAGTAAACAGAAATAATCTTGCCTATCTCATGGGGTTGACATGGAGGTTGAAAGTAATGCACATAGAGCCCCTCAGAAAAGTCTCTCTGGTCACCAAAAGAAATGGGGGGGACACATGGCATTAGTAGTAATAGTAAAAGTAGTAGTTAGTATACAATAGTGATAGATCTGTGATAGTTCTATACCAATAATAGTAACAGTTGTGGCTCTGAACTTGTAGCAGAAGCAGCTTCAGAAGTACAAAAAAAGGAAAAAAAATGGGTGCCTGGGTAGCTCAGCTGATTGAGCATCAGACTCTTGATTTCCGCTCAAGTCCCCAAGGGCACGGGATCGAGCCCCACATTGGGCTCCAAGGCTGAGTGTGGAGGTTGCTTGAGATTCTCTCTCTCCTTCTCCCTCTACCCCTCCCCCCTGCACTCTCTCTGTCTCAAAAAGAAAGAAAGAAAGAAAGAAAGAAAGAAAGAAAGAAAGAAAGAAAAAGAAAGAAAGAAAGAACAGACTGGATGTCTTGCCTAGGGTTGAATAGTGCAGAGTTAGCCTGAACCTGATGCTCTTGAGTCTGACTCCAGTTCTCTTCTCACAATATTATGCTACCTTCCTTCTCGAAAGAGATTGTGTTTCCATGAAACATTGTTTAAGTGTTATTATCAAGACAAACAAAAAAATATTCAAGGGTGTTGACTCTCTCAATAAACAATGTAAATAGCCACATGTCTGAAATCTGAAGTCATCAAGCAGTCATTAGACAGGAAAACAGACCTAGCAGGATATCAACTGCAAACAATTGATCTATTATTTATATATAAACACCACTATGGAAAATAAAAAAAAAAAAAAAAACAAGTCTATCACAAAAAGCTTTGAAATGCTAAAAAACAAAACAAAACAAAAAAACCTTCAGCAGGTCATTCTAAACTATTGGAATTATAACTCTATATTGGCTTATTTTGTATAATGAGACTGCAGCATTATTAAAGGAAAAACAGTTTTATTTTAGCAGTGTCATTATAGTGCACTTACTAGTTTTAACAGCACTCAGAGAGAAAATGGCTGGTAATATCCATGCTAAGCATCCCCCAAATGTATTTAATTTGCATTAAGCAAAGAACACTATAGCAAATGCTTAGAAACTCTCTTTCCAACATCTTTTCCTTTCTCTTCCCACAATCATCACCCAGGTTCCAGCCCTCATTATCTTGCATTTCACTATTAAAATAACCTGCTACCTTATCTCTTCCCCCTCACTATTTTCCCTTCCCAGTTCACTCCTACACTCTCCTTACAGGAGAATTTTCCTTAAGCACTGCTCTGATTATGTCTCTGCTATGCACAGACCTGAAGTACCTCCCCAAACTCTAAACATCTGACCTTCACCTTTACAGCTGTCTCGGATCTACACAAACCCCATTGCGATAATTCCTCCAACAGCTTACATATACCTAATTGCTGCCTATACATATCTATTAATTGTTTCTTAAATATTCACTGGACATTCTCATTTCCACGACTTTCTTTATGTAGTTACCTTAACTGTTCCTATGCCCAGACCCACTTCTAAAATCTGAAAATCTACACAACACAGGGGTATATATATCTGGGATCTTAAATTGTTAATAGAGATAATTATATAAACCATGGGACAGGAATATGATAAAATAGTGTTCATTTTTTAAACAATATATTCTGGAGATATTTAAGTTAACCCTTGAACAACATTTGTTTGAACTGCATGGATCCACCTATCCACGGATTTTCTTTTATAAATATAATACAGAATGATAAATGTATTTTATCTCGCTTAGGATTTTCTTAATAACATTTTCTTTTCTCTAGCTTACTTATTTAAAAACTACAGCATAGGGGCACCTAGGTGCTCAGTCAATTAAGCGTCCAACTTCGGTTCAGGTCTGATCATAGCATTTGTGAGTTCAAGCCCCGGGTAGGGCTCTGTGCTGACAGCTCAGAACCGAAGCCTGCTTCAGATTCTGTGTCTCCCTCTCTCTCTGCCCCTTCCCTGCTTGTACATGCATGCTTTCTCTCTCTCTCAAAAATAAATAAATAAATAAATAAATAAATAAATAAATAAAGGGGTGCCTGAGTGGCTAAGTTGGTTAACCATCTGACTTCAACTCAGGTCATGATTCGAGCCCCGTGTTGGGCTCTCTGTTGTCTGTGGAACCGGCTTCAGCTCATTTGTCCCTCTCTCTGCCACGTCCCAGCTTAGGCTCTCTCTCTCTCTCTCTCTCAAAAATAAATAAATAAACATTTAAAAATAAAATAAAATAAATACGGCATGTAATACATATAACATACAAAACATGTGTTAATCAGTTATGTTAGTAAGGCTTCCATCAATGGTAGACTATTAGTAGTTAAGTTTTGAGGGAGTAAAAAGTTGTAAGTGGATTTTCTGAGTGTGCAGCATGGGGGCAAGGGGGTGGGAAGGATGTTTGGTGCCCCCAGCTCCCATATTGTTCAAGGGTTAACTGTACGTTATTTTAAGACAATGTATAAAGTTATAATATGAATTATCATTACATAAAAATATTTTTAATGTACATATAAGAGAAATAAAAGTTTATCTGAGATAAATCTTAGTTTAAATCTTAGTAGTGAGTTTTCCTGGGTGATATAGATGAATTTTTATTCTGTCCAGCAGATAGATGTTTTTTAATTCCTTACACCAACCACACAGCATTTAGCATTTTTATAATTAAAAAAATATTTCATAAGTTGGCTCACCTATTAATTTCAGTCAAAATATTTCTTTCTTCATGAAATCTTGGGGTATGGCTCAACTGGATTACTCATTTCCTTCCTTTAAGGCATGGACATGTTGAAAACCTCCCTGACCACATTCCCTTGCATATTTTGGACACAACATTGGAAGACTATCTGATATTGTGGCTACAAGCCCCAATTCTTTCTTAAGTACCTAGTACTCAAGGCTCCTAACCACCAACCCCCACACCAGTTTTACTTTTAGAAGTAAAAATTTAATCCTAATCCCTTTAGAGGACATTTTGTTTTAAATAAGAATGGATCACTTTTTTTGTCCCCACTAAATCAGGTGTAACTTAGAAAGTACTCTTAAACCACAGAGCTGTGAAAATAACTACATTAATAAAAATGTTAAAGTTTAAAAATGAAATCTTATTATGTAGCTTGAGTGAAAGCCATTAAAAAAATAACAGTTCTCAGGCGCCTGTTATGTATTATGCCATTCACCTCTCACCTAGTTATCCTCTTTGATACTTATTACCGTCAGTAAATTGTGATCTAGTATTAGATAATAATAATGTTTTTAGTTTAGAGTCATGGAATAGACCTTGAAAAAAGGACCCAGTGAAATATATGTTTATTCACTCATAATTCCAGCATCTTTTTTCCTGAGCATAGTCACTTATTTCGTGACGGCAAATTAATCTGTTTTTTTAATTTATTATTTTCTCAGTCTAGGCAATCAGCAGACTAAAGTCGTTTCTTTAGGGCTTTAAGTCACCATAGTAAGAGGGAGGAAACTACAAAGATTTGATTCAAAATAATGTTTCCAATATATACTGCTGAACAAGTCCATGCCAGTACCCTTTCTTCTAAACCTGAGTATTTCAAGAAGCACTAAGTTTCGTATCGGAATAAAATTGCAGAATATCTGAGATTATGCTCAAATTTCATTTCCCTTTATACAATGTGACAAAGAAGGGGGAATATGGAAACCAGGAGGGCACTGATATTAAACTTTTAGCACATACTGAGTATGTCATCTAACTGAATTCAACTGTCAGTGAATCCTCATAAGCAATCCTAATGCATTATTATTCCCATTTTACATCTAAAGAAACTCATCTATTATTCCCATTTTACATCTAAAGAAACTCAGACTGAGAGATTAACTGAAATATACAGGATCACACAGCCAAAGAATAGCATATTTTGGATTTAATCTAAAAATCTAATGCTCTTGCAAGAATATCGTGACGTTTTGATTTGTCAAGGAACGATAGAGACAGAGAGAGAAAAAGGATATCTGACATCAATCGTTTCTTGAACGTTTGCTGGGCACCTCATATTAGCATATCTGAAACAGAGCTCGTAGTGCCATTTTTTTCACCCAACTAAAAACCTTTTCCAAACTCCACCTTCACCACCTGTGCTAACATTAGTACCCACCACACAATTGGTCAAGCCAATAACCTAGGGAATGACATGGATTCTTTTTCTTTTTTTTCTCACACACTTCCCATTGAATATATCGACAAATCTTGTCAACTCCACCTCCAGATGTTCCTAATATCTTCGGGAAGTTCTTAAATGTTATTATTATTTTAAACATGCTAATATTTGATAAGGGCGTCAACAATACTCAATAGGGAAAAGATAGCCTTTTCAATAAATGGAGTTGAAAAACTGGATAACTGTTTGCAGAAAAATTGAATTGGGCCTCTATTTTACACAACTCACAAATATAACTCAAAATGGATTACAGAGTTAAATGTATGGCGTGAAACCATAAAAGGCATAGAAGAAAACATGGGACAAAGCTCCTCTCCTTGGTATTGGTCTTGGCAATGACTTTTTGGATATGACTCTAAAAGCGCAAGCAAAAACCAAAAATGACCAACTGAAACTACATCAAACTGAAACACCCTAAGCAGCAAAAGAAACAACGAGCAAAATGAAATGGCAGCCTATGGCATGGGAGAAAATATTGGTGCTATATGTCTTTTAAAGGGTTAATATCCCTTTGAATTCATACAACTGAATGACAAAAAAAAAAAAAAAAAAAACAAGCATACAAAATGATTAAAAAATGGGCAGACATTTTTCCAAAGACGACATACAAATGGCCAACAGGCACATGAAAAGATGTTCAGTATTACTAATCACTGCAGAAATGCAAATCAAAACCACACTGAGATATCACCTCATACTTGCTAGAATGACTATCATCAAGAAAACAAGAGATAATAAGTGTTGGGACTATGAGAAGAAAAGGGAACCCTTGTACATTTTGGTGGGAGTGTAAATTGGTACAGTTTAAACTGTGTTAAAAACTAGTATGGAGATGCCTTTAAAAATTAAAAATAGAACTACCATATGATCCTGCAATTCTACTTCTGGGTATATATCTAAAAGAAATGAAGACAGAATATCTAAAAATATCTACACCCCCATGTTTATTGCAGCGTTATTCGTAATTACCAAGGTATGGAAACAACAAAAGTGTCCGTATACAGAGGAGTGGAAAAAGAAGATATGGTATATGGTATATATATATACATCACACACACACACGCACACACTAAATATTATTTGGCCATAAGAAAAAAGGAAATCTTGCCATTTGAGACAACACGAATGGACCTTGAAGACGTTATACTGAGTGAGATAAGTCAGACAGAAAAAGACAGATATGTATGCTATCACTGATAATGTGGAATCTGAACTTATAGAAACTGAATAGAATGGTAGTTACCAGGGGCTGGGGCTGGGGTGTGAATTGGGAGGTGTTGGTCAATAAATTCTGGAGATATAATTCACAGCATTGTGATTATAGTCAACAATCCTGTATTATATACTTGAAAGTTGCTGAGAGACTGTATCTTAAATGTTCTCACCACAAAAGTAAATGATTATTATGTGACCTGATGGAAGTGTTAGCTGACACTACAGATGTAACCATAGTGCAATATACAAGTGTATCAAAACAACGTATTATATACTTAAACTGCCGCAATGATATATGTAAACTACATCTCGATAAACATGCTAATGCCATTTAAAGGCAAACTGATGGGGCGCCTGGGGGGCTCAGTCGGTTGAGCGTCCGACTTTAGCTCAGGTCATGATCTCACAGTCTGTGAGTTCAAGCCCCGTGTCGGGCTCTGTGCTGACAGCTCAGAGCCTGGACCCTGCTTCGGATTCTGTGTCTCCCTCTCTCTCTGCCCCTCCCCTGCTCGTGCTCTGTCTCTCTCTGTCTCAAAAATCAATAAAAATATTTTGGAAAAAATAAAATATATAAAGGCAAACCAATTTTTCAACTAGGAGCTTAATGCCACAAAATTTGAGACATCTGTGTATATGTGTGCTACCTATTACTCCAGGATCTATGAACTAAGCCTGAGATGAAGATCAGAGACAGCTTAGGATACCAACAGAGCCTCAGTAGACTGGAGGGTTTAAGCACCCTTTGCATCTTGAAAAAAGTACAAAAGTAGAAACCTTTGTTTCTACTCCCTGCATAGGGATGAGAAGCTGCTTCCTGAGAAGACCTAAGAAGGTTGCTCAAACAAAAAGCTGGAGGGAAGCACAGAGAGGATCCTAAAAAGGCAACCAAGGGACAAAGACCAGAGGATGAAGGTTCAGGACATACCCATGTGCCAAGACGGAAGCTACAAGCAGCGGTTTTGTTCAGTGTGTCTGTATAAGTGTGATGTTACAAATACAGGAGGTGGGGGGGGGAGGTTCATGAGGAATAAGTGATGACTGAAAACACATGTAAGTTTTAGATGGAGAGTAATGCTGTGGGCAGTATAATGTCATTTATCCTCCATAGATCCTGAAATAAACTTGTGTGTAAGTCCTGATATATACCAAGAGAAAAAAAATCACTCAACTATGACGGGGGTGTGTGTGTGTGTGCGCGTGCATGTGCATGTGTGTATAGTGGAAACATACCTCTTTGAATATGTATTTGTGTGTATAAAAATGCATTTATTTACAAATATGCAACATTTGGTATGTGTCATTACAGATCTTGGGAGTAAGTCGTTCTTTTCTCTTTCGTTTTTTAAAGACCAGCTCAAATCTTAACTGGAAAGGTAATCTCTGCCCTCTCTGGGTTTGTGCAGCAATTGTTCATGCCTCTTTTGTAATTATTATCACGCTGTATTATAATTCTTTGTTACAGCTCTTGTTTTCTCGCTGAAGTGTCTGTGTTTAAGGGGAGAAATTTGGTCTCCAGGGCCTAGCAACGTGCCAGCCTCAGTGTACAAGAAAGAAAGAAAGAAAGAAAGAAAGAAAGAAAGAAAATACGTTTTGTTTTCAGACACATAGAAATTATATAGACGTTTTATTTGAAAAGCATGCCATGCATAGAAAAAACTGTATCCACTAAAACAAAGTTTGATGAATTGTCAAGAGCATCGCCTTAGAATTTGTGGAGGAGTAGGTTCCACACAAACCATCTCTGAGAAGCGGCAGGTGATTTAAATCCAACATTAATGAAATGTGCAGATAATTCTAAACAAGAAAAAAAAAGTAAACAGGTGAGATGATTGAATTGCTGAATGGTAAGCTTGGGGAGATTGGCAGATATAATGAAATGAGATTAACATGAATACTGTAGGATAATTTACCTAGGGAAAAATCATCAGCAGCTGAGATATAAAACGGAAACCCATTCCCCCTTTGGAAATAAATAATGTTTAAAAAGGCTACGGTTATAGTGGATAATAACTTGTATATGAGCTCACTTTGTAATGCTGTTGCTAAACAGCCAATTGCCTTCCCAGGAGGCTGAACATAATGGATCATTTCAACCAGACACACACACACACAAAGGAGAGAAAGTACCTTCAGAAGCTTTCGGAATCACCTTGATTCTACTGTCTGTAATTGGAACACTTTCAATAGAGAAAGGACACCTTAAAGTTTAAGGAAAAACCAATAAACATCGTGAAATGAATCAGAGCCCATTTAATTTGGAAAACCTTGAAAGGGCTCCAAAAGAAGGTCATTCTGCCTAGTCCAATGCAATCAGCCTCGGGCTGCCAGGCGACAAGAAAAATTACTACAGTTAGTGTGTATTGAGTGCTTACGCTGGGCCGGGCCCTGCCAACTGTGTAAAACCATCATCACACTTAACTCTCACAACAGATCCATGCCGTGGCTACTTGGCATTGTACCCATTTTACGGATAAGGAAACCGAGGCTCGCAGACATTAGGGAAGCTGAAGATGGTCTCACAGAAATGAGGTGCCGGCACCTTCACTGTAGTCTGCTGGCTGCTCAGGATCCAAGACTGTGCTCTCTTCCACACTGTTGCATTTTCAGGACGCCGATCTGCTGTTACAAAACCGTAAGGGCATGTTCCTCTGCCTGGTTGCCATGGTCCCCCATCAACCGAGGAGGGCGTCCTTTCTCTTTACCCTAATCTCTGTCCGCCCCTCCACTGTTACTTTCCCTTACATTCGGAACTTCCTGACACACTACGGCAAATCTTATCTGTACATCTTCTCTCCGATGTACCCAGTCTGGAAAATCTCTCTTTACCAAACCAACCCTTCCAGTCAGAACCCAGCCCTCTCAGAAAGCAGTAAATCTATCGCACTCTGTTTCTGAAACGATCTTCAGTTGTTCCGCACATGTTTACGTTCCCTTCGCCGTCGGCAACACTAGCCACGGTCTTTATCTGCTTCATAGTCCGGCACATCTCCAGGCAAAGAGGTGGCATTCATCAGTTCTGTTGGGTTGTTCAAAGAAAGACAGAATTAGGGAGATAGGGAAGATTTATAAATACCTCCAAATGTTTGGCATTCAAAAGGAATGGTACTATTCACAAGGAAGAAACTGAAGTTTACCTTTGCTCTTCAAACTGACTAGAAAGAAAACCAGAAAACAAACTTCCCATGTAAAGAGAAGTATGAGATCTATTAAGCCCGGCTTTGAGAAAATGTATTGACATTTGATGCTCAGCAATTATCCATTTAAACTGTCAGCAAGAGCAGTGAGAGGGCACTGTTCTGCCAGACAAGAATCCTGGGTTATCAAAGTTGTCCATCTGTTTCTGGCTCTGCGTGTTATGCGGAGAAATGTATTCTGACTTCCACTTGTGGGACGCCAGATATCAGATTTCAAAAAGGGCATGAGCATGGAGTAAATCAAATTGTAATGACCCCCAGCTCTGAAGCTGTCTCTACCTGGAGGACAGCCTGTTTCTGGGAGTAATCCAAGAACCGAAAATCAGCTGAATGTCAGTGCAGTTTCCCATTGTAACCCCATGGAAAGAAAAATGACGATGAAGCCGTCAGCTATCCTATACCACACACGTTCCGTTGCCACTGAAAAATGTCCCACATCTGTGTCTTAATGCTGGCATCTGCTTCAAATTACCCTCAGATGAGCTCTCCAGCTCTTGCCTAATTGGACACTATCAAAATGATACGGCTGTTATTGCTTACTTCTGGTTGCCCTTTATGCAGCAGTCTGGGCTACTAATGAATCCCCATCTTCATATGCAAGAGCCTTGCTTTGACCAGAAATTCTAAAAGTAGTGTATCAGTAACTTGTTCAAAATATCTGGGTATCAGACTATTAGTTTTTACCTATATTTCTTATGGTCTTCTAACTACGAAGTTTTAAAACCTATTGTCTAGAAGCAGTTCAAATAAAACTAATAGGAATTAAATCCAGCCACACTTTTGGAGAATCAGAGTTTTAGAGACAATAGAGACTTTTTTTTTTAATACATGATGAGATTGAGGATCAAGAGGGTATCATGGCTTCCTCAAGGTCAAATGGCAGAATCAAGTGGCAGAATCAAGACTAGGACCCAGGTTTTCTTCCACTATAGGAAACAGTCTAATCTCTAGCAGTCATTACTGTCAGTTAAGACTCATCTTATAGGGGCACCCTGGTGACTTAGTCAGTTAAATGTCTGACTATGGCTCGGGTCATGATCTCCTGGTTCCTGAGTTCGAGCCCCACATCAGGCTCCGGGCGTGGAGCCTGCTTCGGATCTTGTGTCTCCCTTTCTCTCTCTCTCTGTGCCCCTCCCCTGCTCTCTCTCTCTCTCTCTCTCTCTCAGAAAATGAATAAAACATTAAAAATTAAAAAAAAATACTCATAGAGTCAGCAGAGCAGCATCCAAGGGAAGTTGATTCTCCACACCATCTTTCCTTTCTTCTTGAAAAAGTTGAAACAATACCGAGAAAGATAATGTCAGTGTATCGTGTTATCACAGAACACAAGAGTCAAGTCAGGTACAAAAGTGATGGAGGTGAAAGCATGAACACCAAAAGCAACATGTGACTTAAATGTCATATATGGCATGTTCAATGGGGAGCTGGGACACTGCAGTGTTTTTATAAGATGGGCCTCGCCAATAAGATGACGGCAGAAAATGAACCGTTAAGACCGCGTTTTAGTATTAATAATGCCTCATCTTGAAAGTCAAGAAGATACTACCCAGGTATAATCTATTCAAATTGCCTTGCACTAGGAAAAATACGGAAGACTATAGCAAATCCATGTCAGTGGTGTTCTTACATTTTGGAGCACACACAAACAATGAAATTTTATATCTCGTGGGTATCTCTCTGAATATTTTTTAAATATATAATGTAGAGGTTATGAATAATATAAATGTAAAAGATGTAAAAGATAAAATGTAAAAGATAAAATTGTTTACGTCAGTATATTAAATATAGTGCTAAATTTCATATCTTGGTGAATCACAGGACTATCAACTCAAATTCCCAAGTGAGAATCTTAAATCATCAGCACCTTCTCCCAATGCCCTCCATCCCTCAGCCTCCATTCAAATCTTCTTAATTCTGCCTGTAATATACTCTTGCCCTACCATCGTGTGCCCACTGCCTCTGCTTTAATTCAATCTCATTTTACTAAAAGATTGAACAATTAACCAAAACAGCAGCCTAATCAATCTCACTACCTCCACCCTATTTCCCTAAGTCCTCATTTATTCTGCTCTTGGCATCAGTAATAGATTTCCAAATACAAAGATACTCATCTAATGCCCTCTGCTTCAGAACTTCCAATACCTTGCTTCTACTCACAGACTAAAACCCAAAATCTTTTGCATGGCCTACATGACCATCAAAATGTGGCCACAACTGAGACTCCTACCCTCATAACCACACTGTTTCCTTGACATGTCCTATCCTTTCCACTACACAAACTCCCTGCAGCACTGACACCCCCATATCTTTGCCAATCATTTTCCTACTAATCGAATTTACTAGCTTCTCTCATACGCTTTTATGCATTCTTAATAAATTGACTTAAATATCAACTCTTCTGTGAAGTCTTCCTTGAATCTCCAAGGCATAAAAAAATCTTTCTTTGAATGTCTCTACTATTCTACATATATACTTACTCTCATCACTTTTGTCACATCATATTGTTTCCTTTTATGTATTTTTTTCTCACTTGTTTTTCAGAATTTCTGGCCGGCAGGGACGAGATTTACTTTTATCCCTAGTATCTGGCACAATATAGGGGCTTACATTTGCTTTTATAAGTTTGTTTGTTTGTTTGTTTGTTTAGAGAAACAGTGCCAGCTGTGGAGGGGCAGAAAGAGAGAAAGAGAGGGAGAGAAACCCAAACAGGCTCCATGCTGTCAGGGCAGAGCCTGACACGGAGCTCAATCTCACATTCTGTGAGATCACTGCCTGAGCCGAGATCAAGAGTCAGAAGCTTAACCAACTGAGCCACCCAGTCGCCTCCCACCAGTGCTTACATTTTCAAGTAAAGAATGAATTTGTTTGCTTAACATCTTGTCATTTTCAGTGGTCACAGTGACTGGTTACGATCTTTCCTTCGTAAGATGTCAGTTATTCATACTATCAATTCTGTGATGAATTTTTCATAGCCATATCACATACAGTAGAAATTTCCGGAAGAATACAAAATGTCATTGGATTTGGCAACCACAGTGGTCACTGAAAACATCTGAGAGAATAATTCCAGTGGAATTGAGGAGAAACCTTAGAGGTCTGAGTAATAATAATGAATAAAGCAACAATTAACAACTAATCTTATTTTAGAAGATCCTTCTCGGTGCTTTACATGCATTATTACATAAATCTGTAAGGAGGAGAGCCCCTGTCAGTGATGATGGTTTTAGGTATGTATCTATATGTGAGAGAGATGATCAAACCCTACTGTTAAATAGGTGGTTAATTACATGTCTCAATAAGGCTGCTAAAAACAGTCTCTGAGGTACCTGCCAGTATCGTTTCCATTTGGCCGATGAGAGAATTGAGGAACAGAGAGATTAAGGAAGGTACCCAAGTTCGCATGGTCCATCAGCAGCAACTGAGTATCGAACCCAATTGCTCCGACTTGAGAACCTGTGCAGGACTGCTCTCTACTTTGCCATAACAGGAAAACCCGCACTTACTCTACAAGTGGTGAAACTCAACAGGCTCAAGCAAACTTAGTTTTTTCTTTCAAGTAAGGTTCATACCTATTTGAGGCCAGAAGTAAGGAGGGAATTCCTGGAATAAAATTGACAGAACAAAGCTTCGCACTTAAGTGTTTTATTTTACATTATTTTCATATCTAATCGCCCCCCGTTACAACCCACAATATTATCAATCCTAAGCAATAAAGACTGATACCATTCGTGCCTCAAGCAATTTGTCACTTGGGTCAAGAGCACAAAAACATAAGTAGAAGCTCCGTCGCAAGAAAAGGCAGGGTGATTAAATGAGGTGTGTCCATCTCACTTCCTACTATCGGGAGCTGACGAAGCACGTGCTTCTTCAGAGAGTGGAATCTGCCTTCCAGGTATAGAGACACATTTGAGAATGAACCGTGAGAAATTCTTCTTCAAATTGATCCCACAAGGTTAATAGTGTGGGGGAAGATGGACTGGTTTGGGTCTTCATTTTCCAAGAAAAACAGTGATCAAATTGTCTTTATGAAGTATGATGGAATCCATCACACATGGAAGCTGGGCTCTAAACGCAGCATACAAGGTAAGTCTACCCTTAAGAAATCACTTAAAGGGGGGCCTGGGTGGCTCAGTCAGTTGTGTCCGACTCTTGATTTCAGCTCAGGTCATGATCTCAAGGTTTATGGGATCCAGCCCTGCCTTGGGCTCCATGCTGACAGTGTGGAGCCTCCTTAGGATTCTTTCTCTCTCACTCCCTCTCTCTTTTCTCTTTCCCCATGCTTTTTCTCTCTTTCGGAATAAGTGAATAACTTTTGATATAAATCACCTAGATTGTGAACAGATACAATACAAGTGATTTTACTAATCCAATTTTGCAAGCAATCATTTTATGAATATACCCTTGAGAGCCAAATGTTCAAGTAATTAAAGGAAAATCCAGTTGCACAATCCTAGGCATTTAAACTCTTCTGCCTTTCAGGAAACTACCCAAGGCCTAGCACTGAATAAGGAATAGATGAAAAATTCAACACACTTCTGCTTGCCCGAAGGGTACACTCTTCACTTTCCATTTTAAGTTTCTATGGCCGTAATGCCTACAGTTTTGTGAGTTAAATAAGATGGAAGTCATTCCAACTTCTAGTAAGAATCTACTGTGTCATGTTTAGCATATAGAGTATGGAAAGGGTGAAGTCTATAAAGTAAATATTTTGAGAGCAATATAGACTGTAGAAAGAATGCGATTGTGTAACCACTTCAAATATCTAACCAGACGACTGAAATTATATATCACAGGATACATGAAATAGTGAATATCTTTCTTGTTCATAAAGCTTCAGGATATCACCTCAATATTCATGAGCTCAACAGCAGTGGTTATTGCAATGTGCCACTCTCTCCCCTGCAGAGTAATTGCTGGCATAAATCATTATTACAAAATTGATGTAGTTATAGTTTCATGTTTCTACATTACATATATGTATATATTTTAAAAATATAATTACATACCCACTATATATTCCATTTCAGAAACAGTGGAAAATTTGCTTCTTGCAAAATAATAGAAAAGCAGAATAAAATATAGCCAAGGTTATTAATAGAAACCCACATTCTGCTATTTGTGTGTATCTAAGTATTATTAAGTTTCATAAGGTTGCTGAATGATTTAATGAGGAAACGAGTTTTGATATTTTCTTCTTCACATTTGTTACCACGTATAAACTATAGTTTCTGTATTAATAGCTATATTTGAATAAGGATATTATTAAGTATCTTCAGTATGCATGCTATTAAGTAAAATTATTTTCTCTGAGTGTAATTCTATGTGCCCTCATATTACTACAGTCCGCACTATTACTCAAAATGGGTACTGGTTAAGTTAACCACAGCGATTTTCAACACTGGGGTTTTGAGAACATTTACGCTGAGAAACAGTGAATGGAGTTGGTATTTCCTATAAAATACATTTCAAAGGGGGTGCCTAACAGAATTCTGAACTGACCTTTACATACTCCTCCATGTTTAACGTCCATTAAAGAAACTGCATTTTCATATGACTGCTACACGTCAACATTCTATTACAAATCCTAAGTCTCACTTTGCTTCTTACTCTGACTCTCTTCAATTGGGAAAGAAAAGCTAGAGAGAGCACAATACGTCTTTTTGGTGCATCATCTCCTGATCTCGTGTGCAGGCCTTTCAATGTTCTGTTGGCGGTAACAGCTCCTTCATCAGAACCACCTGTGCCCTCTCCGTCTCATGCCACCATTCATTCCTACCCCTCATATGTGCCATCACCAATCACAGCCCCTTCATCCTGTTCCTTCTGCCACTTCTGTCTGTTCTGGACTCTGCCCCTCGTGCAGCACTATTCGTACGTGGCTTTCCGCTGGTCTTTCTCACATTCCAGCTTAAACCGCTGTCCAGTCAATCTGAACAAAGCACAGTTCCCACCGCCCAAAAAGCGTTGGTTACGCCCCCTGTCATTGTTTTCACACTTCATGAATACAAAGACTAGAAACACTGGGACCACATTCTCCTACCGAGACAAAAGAAGAATTTAAAAGGAGGATTGAGAAGGTCACCATATATTTTTAAATGAAAAACAAGTTATAAAATTGTGCATGTGTGTATGTGATGAAAACTTACGAGTCTGTTAGAAGTGTTTATATTTTGGTAAAAGGAGTAACACAGGACTGTCATTGTCTAGCAATGACAGATGCAAAGATAGATATGTATATATCTACACATACTTGCACATATGCATAGTATCTGTATCCAGTTATGTCTAAAACATTAATTTCATACTTAAAATAATTAAAAAACTGTGATTTAAAGACTTAAAATTTTCTATTAAACAGTTTCCTTGTTTTAACATGTAATCAAAGTTGCAATGATATAATATTCAGAAAATAACAGTATTAGATCACTGCACATAAGAAAATTCAGATGTGAAAAACACTTTACTCAGAATCCTCTATACAGAGACATCTGGGAGGGTCAGTTATTTAAACATCTGACTCTTGATTTTGAAGATGGTTAGTGGGTTTGAGCCCTGTGTTGAGTTCTGTACTGACAGTGTGGAGCCTGCTTGGGATTCTCTCTCTCTCCCCCTCCCCTGCTTGTGTTCTCCCTCTCTCTCTGTCTCTCTCTCTCTCTCAATAAATAAATAAACTTAAAAAAAATCATCTATATAAATTCCCTCTCTCTCTCTCTCT